>NC_056737.1:760479278-760551778 GCF_019279795.1 Protopterus annectens
GTGGGGATGTGGGGGACAAAGCCTCCCACAGAGGTTGATTTAGTTTTACTTACTTTAGTTAATTTTATCGGGATAGCAAAGCAGTTACTTACCTCACATGAAACGTCAGTCTTTCAGATGTCGGTCTTGTCATTTCGGGCAACTGCTTTTTGGGTAAGTGAGTGGTCGGTCTACTGAAGTAGACTCATAGATATATATATATATATATATATATATATATATATATATGTGTGTGTGTGTGTGTGTGTGTGTGTGTGTGTGTGCTCGTGTAAAGATAAAAAATTATACTTGCTGTAGAAGTCTGGCCTTCTCGCCTGAATCTGCTGGTCATCACTATGGTTTTGCAAGTCATCATATCAATAATGGCATTGCTGGCCAGAGCAGGTTAGACCTGTCAGGGATGACAGGTGATCACCCAACTCTTACCAGATATCAATTTTTTTCCATGCACTTGTGGTACATGTGCATGCCTGGATGTTCTCCAGGTATGAGTCATGCATATCGTGATTAAGGTCTCTTTCTCAGACCTGCCAGGATCATGGCCTTGTGCCTTCATAGGTGCTGCCATCATTCAAACAGCCAGAACCAGAATGAGGATAGTATGATGATGGCTGTACTAAGCACAGTTAGAACCACTCCCTTTTGTGTGTGACATCACCTTGACCAAACCCTTTTTACTAGCATGCTCATTAGACCAGGTATTGATAACACTTGCAGGTTTGATGCAACCAAAACTGCTTTGTCTCATTTTGTTTTCTTAAAGGGAACACTTACCAGACCTTACAATTACTAATGGATTATTTCTAAGTTTATTGAAAACAATTGTTGCCATTAATATTATCTTATAACATTTACATTTTATCTTATGTCTGAGTTTACCAGCATTTGGTTTCATGCAATGAAATAGGACATATTCCATTTTTTTGTTTGTTTTTTTTTAATCACCATGTTTTTTTTAATAGGCAGTGGAGCTAGAAATGTCAATACTAATGTGATGAAGTATTTCTAGGACTTTTGTATATGTATTACTTGTTAACAGTGTGACATACAAAATTGTATGGCCAAGGATTAACCTTCAGATTCATTACAGCCTGACATTCAGATGACTCCATTTTGAATTTTACCAGTATATCCTTATATTGGCTAATTTTGGCCTAGTAGCATGTGCCTTCAAACAGCTTGGCATTGCAGCAGACTGCTGTGGAGTTTGTAAACGTCCACATCACATCCATGGCTTTTCATATTCATTCATGTAGTATGTCACAAGCATTCACAATAGGCAAAAATCTGGAATACGCCAATGTACTTCGCAACACAATTGCATTACACTATGATTCATAGACATGCATATGAATTAGCCAAATTTGCATACTACACATGTAAATCAGCCTGAATTTATGCCACAGGGTTGAGCTGCACCATTTTGATTCGTGAATAGCCGAGATAGGTGTCAAATTACCGAGGATAACTCAGGCATCAAAAAGTAAGAAAACGTTTATAAAATAAATAGTAGTTATTAACAGGCCAATTTACAGTTGCTGTCATAATGTTTTAAAGGTCAGTTGCAATGCATTTTGAACTTTATTGAGCTTCTAAACATAACATTGAATGACTGTTTAATTATGGGGAAGTACTTGCAAGTTTTTTGGCATGCTGTGCTGTTCACTGAAAATGTCATAAATGAACAATAGATATTTACAAAACTTTGGTGTTGCCCATATGTCTGAGAATTTGTTATTGCAGCTGAGAATGTGTACTGTGCAGAAGGCAGAATACAGATGTGATGTGCAAGTGTTGTGTTATTACAGTCAGTGCAGGAGGAATACCTGGCAATGGCAGACAGGACTACATTGTAACGTAGGTGTAAGTGCTCTATCAGGACTTAATAAGCTGAACATGTGGTGCATGTTGAAACTACATTTCTGTTTTCTTATTTATGTACTGCTTTTTTTCTGACTTTTGCCCTTTTACTATTTTCCAGTACAGTATAGATGGAGAATAAGGTATCCAGGCACAGATATGATAATTTTAGCCATGAGGAAAATTGTGTGCTTATGGCAGCACTTAAGACATATGGCAAACTGCTTTTTGGTAAGGGGGGGGCAGACAAGCCAAGAGGAGCCAAACAGTTTTTGAAATCAATACAGTTGGAGGCAGAAACAGATCTCTGGTACAGTATAATTATGTGGTAGGATGTGTTAGAAGCAAGGCCAGGCAGAATGCAATTTTCAGGACCAGTAAAGGGGGCCTCCATATCCTATTAAGCTAACACCAGATGATGAATTCCTTCTGTTCATTCATGGTGATGACCACGGCACAGAAGAAGGTTTGAATGAAATAATTAGAGGTGGCGTGAACACTGTTCCATCAAACCAAAGTCTTCAGTATATTCATTCATTAGCTCCTGAAGGTTGGTTTAAAGTATGCACATTTTAAATGCTTAACACTGAATGGTGACAAACAGTGCTGTAATTAAACACATCACAATTCATTGTGATTAGGTCAGAGTTGCACATCAGCAGCTAATGAAAATGAAGGCAGATTGCATGGTAAGTGCCACACCACCACCACCACATAAGCATGCTACACCCTATGCTATTTCACTACTACTATCGTGTTATAAAGATTCAGCATCAGAAATAGTTTAGCTGAACCAATAAATATGGATGAAGTCAGGTTATACTTATGAGACAAACTGAGGGAAGTGGCAGGCAGTCTCCCAGTGTAATGGCAGGTACTCTTAACTCACAACACATTAGTAACTTTACAGAAGGTGTCAGTGCATCACAAAGTCAAACACAGACTCACATTCCACTCACACCTATACACCAGGAACAAACCTGCACGTCTAGACCAGTGTCTCCACACACAGAAGAAAAGTTTGAGGATGAAGGCAGGCATTCTGAAGTCACATTGCCCACAGTGACAAAATTACAAACAGGTGTTAGGGGCAGAAATTATTTTGAACTACCTCAGGAAACACATAAAGCATTGGCTGTACAATAGGAATTTTGCCATGACATAGTTAGGTCTCAAACCAGTGCATCACAGAGTCAGCTAGAAGAATATGAGTGAAGATTTCAAACAGTGTTTGAATTGGCAGAGAGAATGGATAATGCTATGGCTTCACTGAATAGTAGCATGGTGGCACACCAGGCATCAGTTGCAGCCTCCATTTGTACACTGATTTGGACATACCAGAGTCAAGCTTAACTCAGTTTTACCAGGGAAGGGGACAAGGACTGTCCGGAGGTATGGGGAAGATCACATGAATATCTCAAGACAGTAATGTCAGCACTCACATTGAGCAATCACAACACATTTCTCACAGGCTGTAAACAGTTATCTACACCTAGGAGAACCTCATGTTCCAGGTCACGGTCATGGTCACAAAGCACTGTCAGGTCAGTTACAGGAGGATCACCTTCCTCCTCTAGATCACCCCATCGGACTAACTCACCTTACAGTTCTCTTGGTAGCCATTCATCCAGATCAGTTACACCATCACCAGGCCTATCGATAGGAGATGTGTATGACTCATTTGATCTGAAGCTACTGTGACTTACATTTTGTGATAAATATGTCTGTGTAATGAGAATAAGATTTAGTTGGGAGTGGGGTTGGTGTGATCATATATGCAAAGTTATTCCCTTCGCAGCTATTACTTTCACCATATTCTGAAATTGCAATCTCGTAAATTTGTTTTTAAATGCAACTGCATTGTGGGGAAGAGGGAAGTCTATGTACATCTTTTAAGTACATAATTTAACACTGAGCCGAAAAGCAATGGTACACGCATTACCATTCCATATGCTTACAGTTAAATAAGAAGTCAAACCAGCAATGAGCCAACATTTCCAGGTCCACTATACCATACAGAAATGAAACACTGAAATAGTCCTCCTGCCATATGCACTTAATAGCTGCCAGTACAACCTCATCACTGCACAAATGAAGAAAGAGTTTGACCTCATAAATATTTTTAACCACAGTAAGACAGAAATCTGATGTGCAGTGAAACATAATTCTTTACAGAGAAATTGAAAATGAAACGTACATTTTTCACTCCAGACAGTACCATTTTCTATTGCATACTAAATAAATAAGCAAAACAGTCAGTAAATACAGCATGTCCAACTGTTGACTTATTTATTGATTTTCTGCCTTTCAGCATCACTGCAAAGGAATTAATGAGCACACAGGCAAGCATCTAGTAATAAAAAAAATATTTTAAGATCTGAGAGAATGCCAGATGAGCAGTGACAGCAGATCAAACACTACGCATCATAGCCCACAGGTATCACTACACCACAGGTATCACTACATACATCAGTTATAGTCTTCTTTTTTAATAAAAAAAGTGGAAACACTAATCTGACTGTCCTGATCCATAGTTCTGGACTAGACACCAGCTCTTAACCTGTGCAGCTGCATACCATGCATGAGCCTCCGGCATGGGGTCCCTGACTACTGCTGCCTACTGGTCATCAGTCATAGTGGGACTAGAACTGGTAGCTGCAGTGACAACATGGGTCACTTCACCACCAGACCGGCACATGATTATATTATACAGAATGCAACAGGCAGTGAACATCCTACATACAGTAGCTGGCTCATACTGAAGAGCACCCCCCAAGGTCATCCAGGCACCCGAAACAGCTCTTCAGAAGGCCAAATACCTTTTCAATCACAATATGGTTTTGGGAGAGGAATATGTTATGTTTCCCCTCTGCAGCTCCAGATGGGTTTTTTACTGGGTTCATGAGCCATGACTCCAGTAGTTATCCAACATCCCCTTATGAAAAAAAAGAGAGAGAGAGACAGAAAGGGGAGGGCAAACAAAACAAGAAAATACAGATTAATATACAGCAATTATGTTTAACATGAATAACTACTTACTTAAAGAAGTCAGCTTACCAACAAGATGATCACTGGGCATCCTACCATGCATGAAGAGGCAGTAAAGTGAGCTAGTGTGCCACATATGGAAATCATGTGCAATGTCAGGATGCTGGTCAGAGACATTGGTGATGCACCCCCATGTATCACACACTTCCTGGTCATTGATGGAATGGAAGCCCTTCTTTTTGCAATACTGCTCACTGTGTGGAACAGAGGGGCCATCCCATAAAAGGCACCCACAGTCTGAGCTTAGTCTTGAAGTGACACTGGGAAATAGATGTACTGATCTACATTTGCCAGGACTACATCCAGTAATTGCTTCAGTATCCTCAAACCAGAAGTCTGTGAGATCACAAAGGTGTCCCCAGATTGTCTCTGGAAATCCCCATAGCAAGCATAGTGAAGGCTCTACATACTTTGATGTCCACAGGAATAAGAATTCCACATATTCCTCCACTGCCCCTATGGGGGTCAAACATATCACTAAGACCCTTATAATGCCCCTGTCAACTCTAAACCTATCAAGAATTTCTTGATTATTAAAGTTATAACGAGTAATCCTTTGCTTATATTTCCCCCCTTCTTGGTGGGCAAGCGCCACTTGGTGCAAGCGGTTTTGGCCTGCCCAAGACAAGCACCTCTGACCTAGAAATAGCAAAACTTGCCACAAAAGGTAACATTTTAGTCAACTGCAACTCTAATGCATTCACAAGCCTTTGCTTTTTATATTGCACCTGTGATAAGTGCAGGAAAACCGGAAAAACTGACTATGAATTGCAAATGGAGTAAAATAGCATTAATCAACATAAGATCATTTACTTCACTTCTTATTACCATCTCATTATCTGCTCATTTGCATAACTACATTCTAGGACACCACAACTTGGTGTAAATAGCCTCTATGAATGGTGGTTCAGCTGTGCCTCTCTCTCTGCAGTCGGCCCCAAATTCCCTAATGCATTTGCATTAATGACTATGAATACCAGCAGATGTGTCATACAATTATTCCAACACATCTGTTCATTTTTGAATAATAGTATGAATTCATCCTATACCTGAGTCCCTATTTCACAAAGAGTTTCCTGAAAATTTGACCTGTGTAATTGGGTTCACTGTCAGACATTTTCTTCTCAAGCGTTTCAGATAAAACACCATATAACTGCAATGTGTCTGCAACTGCTTGGCTTGACAATAATTTTATTAACAGCAATATACTTGTAGCTGTCCATTGTCAAGAGATACTGCTAACAATTCAGTTCAGAAAGATATATTGCCATGGCTTTGATGGCATTTTATGTTGGCCTCTTGATGTTCTGCACATATGCTGCAGGATATTTTCTCAACATCAGCATTAATATTTGTTCAGTAAACACAGTCTCATTCAAGACGTGTTTTTTCAGTGCCTTGATGATCTTTGTAAAGTTGTTTCAGAATGTCTCCAGTCATCATCTCAGGAATAAGTACTTTCCTGCCTATGGGTACATCATCAGTAGCTAGTTCATCTCAACAAAAAACAATAAGAACATAAGTTGCTTGGCATCTTGTATCCTGCCTAGCTATCCCTAATAGAGTACTTCCCTGAATGCATTACATTTAGAATTATTTTATGTCACACTTCAAAGCATGTCCTGCTTATCCTCCTTGGAAAAACTGATAATTATGACAATGTACATTTCTGGGTCTACCATTTCTATTTATACATCCCTCTAGATCATTAGTCATCTTAATGTACCTATGGTTTTGTTTTTCAAGATTAGGCAGTCATCTGAATGTGTCTGCTACAACCATGTGAGATCCAAGCCAATGAATCGTTCTATAGTTCTATCCTTGTGTTGTGAGAAACACGCAGTGTGGTCTGACAGGTGCTGCAAACAGTGATGTCACATAAATGGTAACCAGTGGCTTGGGAGCTGTCACTACAAGAAATGACTTGTCATAAAGGTTATGTATGGCACTAATGTATTCTACAGACAATTGTATGCAAATCTTATTAAGGTATAAAGTGTTATAAACCCAACAGCAATCAACTTGTCATGACGCACCAAAGCTACACCTAAGTCTTTAAGCAATGTCTACTTCCAAGATTAGGGTTTGTTTTAAAGAATAAAACATTTAAAGCAGGCATCCGTAATAATCAACGACTTCATTCCTTCAAACAATGTCTGATAGACAGTGTGCCACATTTTTTTCAACAGACCTTGAAGAGTATGTGTTTTCTCCACAAACTTTAGTACTTACAGAGATAAATAATTCAACATTCCCAAGAATCTGTGCAAGTCATCTTCATTTGATGAGATACTTTTGTATGACTCTAATTTATTTGGATCATAATTGATAACACCGCTTGTGAAAATATTTCCAGAGGACAAAGTATTTGTTTTGTTTCATTGTGCACTTGTCACTATTAGACATTGTTGTCATGGTCCATTTGCTCAGTCCATCTTTAAGAATAAGGGTGATGTGCAGAGCTGCAGTAACTACAGAGGGATAAAATTGATCAGTCACAGCTTGAAGTTATGGGAAAGAGTAGTGGAAGCTAGGTTAAGAAGGGAGGTGATGATTAGTGATCAGCAGTATGGTTTCATGCCAGGAAAGAGCACTACAGATGCAATGTTTGCTCTGAGAGTGTTGCTGGAGAAGTACAGCAAAGGTCAGAAGAAGTTGCATTGTGTCTTTGTGGACTTAGAGAAAGCATATGACAGGGTGCCTAGAGAGGAGTTGTGGTATTGTATGAGGAAGTCGGGAGTGGCAGAGAAGTATGTAAGAGTGGCACAGGATATGTACGAGGGTAGTGTGACATTGTTAAGGACTGCGGTGGGAGTGACAGATACGTTTAAGGTGGAGGTGAGATTACATCAAGGATCAGCTCTGAGCCCTTTCTTATTTGCAGTGGTGATGGACAGGTTGACAGATGAGATCAGACAGGAGGCCCCATGGACTATGATGTTTGCAGATGACATTGTGATATGTAGTGAGAGTAGGGACCAGGTTGAGGAGACCTTGAAGAGGTGGAGATATGCTTTAGAGAGCAGGGCTAAAACAGAATGTATGTCTGTAAATGAGAGGGAGGGTAGTGGAATGGTGAGGATGCATGGAGTAGAGTTGGTAAAGGTGGATGAGTTTAAGTACTTGGGATCAACAGTTCAGAGTAATGGTGAGTGTGGAAGAGAGGTGAAGAGAGTACAGGCAGGGTGGAATGGGTGGAGAAGAGTGTCAATAGTGATTTGTGACAGACTGGTACCAGTAAGAGTGAAAGGGAAGGTCTACAAGAGGGTAGTGAGACCAGCTATGTTATATGGGCTGGAGACGGTGGCATTGACAAAAAGGCAGGAGTCAGAGCTGGATGTGGCAGAGTTAAAGAAGTTAAGATTTGCACTGGGTGTGACTAGGATGGACAGGATTAGGAATCAGTATATTAGAGGGTCAGCTCAGGTTGGACAGTTTGGAGACAAAGCAAGAGAGATGAGATTGCGTTGGTTTGGACATGTGCTGATGTGGGATGCTGGGTATATTGGGAAAAGGATATTAAGGATGGAGCTGTCAGGTAAGAGGAAAGCCTAAGATAAGGTTTATGGATATGGTGAGAGAGGACATGCAGGCAGTTGGTGTGAAAGAGCAAGATGCAGAGGATAGGAAGAAATGGAAACAGATGATCTGCTGTGGTGACCCCTAATGGGAACAGCCGAAAGAAGATGATGATGATGATCACACTGATCAATTTCTGTTGTGCATGTTCTCGGTAGACAACTACATATCAGCTATGCTGGCCATGCAATGAATACCCTCAAGAATTTGATCCATGTTGGTCTGGAAAATCTTCTGCAATGCACTTATCCCAAGTGACAGGCATTTCTACATTTACTATCTTAATGTAGCTTGAAACATTGTTAAAAACTCATGAAGAAATATAGATAAATGTTCTGCTTCTGCATCAAGCTTGCTGAATAAATTCACATTTGTAAAATGAAAGTTAAGCTCTTTAGCAGATGAAATCTTATCCAAATTTGTCTTTAGACTAGTATGCTATTTCTGGGGATCCAGACCCATGCAAAGGGAATCATCCCTTTTAGTTCTAAACACAAGGCAATGACATCAATCTGTATGTTCTTTCATTTCTAAGAACATCTATATTAGTCAGCCTATTCAGCTTTAATGGCAGTTTCTCCGTAATATTAATACTATAGTTCAGTGGTGGTTCGGTGAACAGTCATCTTTCAGCTTTAGGATAAAGTTAGCTATTCCTTCTTTAAATAAAACATACCTTTATGTGACATGTATTTCTTTGTATCATTCACCTGCTGTGAAACTACTGCTGTATCAAAACACTGACTGCAATGAGCTGTAATATCTTATTTGTGGGGTAGACCAAATATGGCAGGACATGGTACTTCCACAATATAAAAGCTGACATCTATCCATCTGGAAATTATGAACTGGGATGTCATAATTCTGGATCCAAGGCAAGGAACCTCAATATCATTCTAGTAATTCAACTTTATCTCATGGACCAACTCTGGCTACCCTAGAACATGTGTTACACTGAAAATTCATATATTTGCTGGATTGTGCCCCAAGGAAGGATAATGCCGGATACCCCTAAGCCATTTTTATGATGAATTGTGTACCTTTCTCCTGGTAATGGATATGATGTAATGTCTAAGGTTGTGTAGGCTTTGTCTCAGCCTGAATTGAGATCCAGACTGTTCATGTACAGTATGCTAACCATAATAGAAGTGATTTTGCTAATCAGTCTCCTCAGTATGTTCGAAACTGTCCACAGCATCAATGAGTGACTCTGCAGAGACTTAGTCTACATTTGGGCCTTCATAACTGAGGGTCAAGACTTACTCTTACAGCCTTGGATTGCAAATACCTCTGTAATTTCTCTGACAACATTTTGACCACTGCCCCTCTTGCCACACACAGAGCATGTAACATTATATGCAGGACAATGAAGTGTCTGTGCCACATCTTTGCCATTTCCTCCCTCTGGTCACAGCATGAATACTCTGTGAGTAAAATAGGATAAGTTGGTGTTACTGCTTATTACCTGCCAGTATTGTTTCATATCTCTGACCACTGAACACACCTGTAATTGAGTACCCTTTCAGTTTACTATAGATACCATTCAGAAGAGCATCAACAGAGATCTTAGCAATAATTAGTTCAGACACTCACTAAGTTTGTCAGTAAACTGACATTTCAAGTGCTAAAGTACACAATCTAGGAACAAAATCATCAGTGGTTTTGCTTGACATTTTGTATTTCCAGAAGGTGCAGTCTAGGTATGCTAAAAAATATTCAGTTTTAACTACTCATCAGATAATTCCACATGAATACAGAGTTGTGTTTTCTTTATCTGTGAGATCATTGGCATTCACCCTTCATCTCCAATACCTCTGCATATTTTGCTTACCTGTATCTGTAATCCCTTCTTCTAACCACATAGTAATCTTAAATGACAAGGCCTCACTCAGGTCAAAATCCAACTAGTTTATCAAAGCAACTGTGGTACAAAATCACAATTCAGACTGCTTTTTAAACATGTAAGGGGAAAAAGGTTTTCCTCTTTTATATTAATGCATTTATTTATGGTCATACAAGCAAAGGAATGCTTGTCTCATGATTTAACTGAATATCAACACTAGCATTACAAAATAAAAGTTGAGACATTCAGACTCTGCATTCTGCACTTTACCTTTTTACTTAAATTTTTTCAGCTCAAATTATAGTGCAGCAAGGTGAAGTGATGTAAAGTATATACGAAGCAGAAAATTATTTTTTCAGCACATTACAGTACCTCACAACAATTCCATGGTCTTAAAATGAAGGGCAGGCTGCATCTTATTTATTTATTTGACATTTGTTTACCGGGAAAGTTCAGCTGGGCTACAAATAACCCATTTTCAGTGGAGGCCCGGGAAGAAATACTCCAAGTACAAAAACATTTCAAGTAGAACAAAGTAAAATACTTAGTAGTTATAGACATGGACTTTCACTTAACAGGAACGAATTACAACACAGTACTACAGTAGCACAAATATAACAGAAAGATTACTTGCTTAGGATAATTACAGAATATTTTACATAACATTTAGTATCTATGCTAGTTATGGCATAATGGATTTATGGTAGTCGGAAAAGAAGCAAGTAGCTTATAGTTTAGAAAAGAAAGGTGGGGAATGTAGTATAATGAACATAAATGAAGAGAAGTGGAATAAGAGAAAGTTAAACTGAAATGGACAAGGTAAATAGAGCTAAGAGCTGGGTAGAGGAGGAGAGAGGAAATACTAAGAGGGAAAAGCAAGGTGATAAAGGAAGACAGAATTTATAGTAGAAGAGAAAGAAGGTGGACGGGTGTTGAAATGGCTAGAAATTAGCCTGGAGTGGAGCAGGAGCATATCCAAGATTTAAATAGGTGTTTATAGCATCTCTATAGAGTGTGCTATTCACTGATAGCACAGTACATGTATATATAAACGCAATTCATTTTAATAAAAAGGAGGTTTGTTAGAGCAGTGTTTTGATGCCTGAAAGTTACATGCAATACATTTGGCAATCAAACATTCAGTACATTGGCATGCTGCCAAAAATACTTGGCTCCAAAGCTATTTTCTATGGGGAAGAACATTATATGAAATGTATTTATTGCACTATTTTTAATAAAAAAGAAAAATGAAAAAACGTACTAGGTGGATGAGCTAAAACTATTACAGCTTTTATTGAACACAAAAAGTTGCAAGATATTTTTTCCTAGTACTTACTGCTAACAATAGAAGAAATGTAAATACAATAGGGCCATTTCAGCTTCTTAAGGGGCAAGTCACTGGAAATCTTTGGTCTAATTGTCCCAGTTGTGGCATCTGTCACCATGTTCTGGAGTTAAGGTCATCTATCTATAACTCTCAACCTACTGACATCAAAAATCTGGGTAAAGGCACTTGAAAAAGTAGGAACAGGTGGTCAAAATCTGGACACCTAATTTAGTGTAACTGTTACTTTCCAAATAGCATAACTACAAGCCATTCAGAAACACAAGTTTTAAAAAATGAGAGTAACAACAAAACAATGGGAAGCTGGTAAGGACTACAGGACAACAAGTATACTGGGGGGCTTTTTAGTCATGGTCCTTTGACCAAGACATGGGATGGAGTGCAAAGTTGTAGTGCAGTGAGTTTTCTTCAAAAGTCCTCTGTGTATCTACCTTCCCTAGTTCATATTGCAGAACACAAGAATAATCATACGGCTGACATTCATTCTGTTCTCTCATTTTATGATGCACCCTCCCTCCATTTTGGTTGTGTTATGCTTTTAAACATTACAAACTAACAATAATTCTCATACATCTTAGCAAAATTGTTACATTGTAAATTATGACATTAGTCCATGAAATAATAAAAAAAAAAACTCTAAAAGACAATTACATCACGACAAAAATGTACCAAACTATTCTTAGTCAACAATTGTCATAATAGATTTTTAACAGGCCAACTAATAAGCAAAGTAGAAGCTTTGCCTAACAGCGCTCTTACCATATTAACAACATACTGCACTTTTCCTTAAGACTTTATAAGAATAACCCAGATAATAGGTTCTTCACTAGATTCAGAGAAACAAAAATGAGACATGGCAGCAATCAATGTAGGTAGGATCAGTAAGTCTGTCCATACATTCAGCATGACTATGTGACAATATGTTCATCCACTTTGCACCAAAATTCTATTAAGCAATGGTAGTTTTTTATTTAAAACAAAAAAAAACATTATTATATAAGCATTTACATTTTTCCTGAAAATTGCCTAGTTGGCAATATCACTGTAAATCATAAAGTGTACTTCCCAGAATGCTCCTTTCTTGTGAAATGAGTAAGCTGATTATGTGTTACAGATAGAGCATGTCTGCAAAAGAACTTGACTAAATTGACCATTTGTGCACAGGAGAATAATATGTTGATAAATACATCACAAATTAAGCATATGAGATTTGGGAGACAAATTGAAAGGTGAAAACTGAATACAACACACAGTGATTGAAACTGTAGATTCATTTAAGGACCTGGGTACATGGCTAGCTGCAGCTTTGAGTTTTTCTAATCATATCAACCAATTGGTTAATAATAGTTGTAGAGCTATAGGTTGTATAATAAGGTTTTTAAAGTCTAGGAAATCAGAAATGATGAAGTCATGTTAATTACATTAGACTCAAACTTGAGTATGGAATAACAATATAGAAACATTCTAAGAAAACTAGCATGAGTAAACTGGAAAGAGAATAGTGGAAATATACTAAGGGATACCATGGATGTGAAAATTTAAGTTATTATGAAAGCCTAAACTATGGGTGGCCGTGGTGGTGAAGCGGTTAGCATTGCCACCTCACAGCAAGAGATTCTCCAGTTCGATCCTCGGCTGGGGTGCCTTCTGTGCGGAGTCTGCATGTCTTCCCTGTGGTTGCGTGGGTTTCCTCCAGGTGCTCCAGTTTCCTCCCACATCCCAAAATCATGCTGTAGGTAGGTTGGACACTCTAAATTGGCCCTAGGCATGAGTGCGTGCATGTGTGTGCCTTCTGTGGAAGGTTGGGCGCCAGGCTGGCAACTCGACACCGTAAAACTCCACTGCCAGTCGTGAGCGGACAGGTGATCCGCTGTGGCGACCCCTAACCTGGCAAAAGTTGAAAGAAGAAGAAGATGAAATACTAAAATATCTGAACTTGTACAGTGTCTCATATAGATATTTAAGAGATCTTATTTTAGTATATGGGGTATTTAGAGACACTACCTCTGGAAATGTTTGGGTTATCAAAAAGTAGTAGAGAATCATCAGACAACCTGTGTAAAAGATTCTATAGGAATGAGATGTGTACAATTGGATTCTCTGAGACAGCAGCTGATGCATGGAACAAATTAGCAAATTGCATTAAAGGAATCGTTAGTTTAGGTATTTTTAAGAACAGCCTGGACATCTATTATGGGAACAACTGTTTTGGTATATTGGCAAGTTAGAAGGGCATTAATGTCTGTGCTTGAAATATTTGTATGCATGTATTATCCTATTTTTTCATTCAAGTATACTTGCTGAACTTTTAATTTTCTGGGTCACTGTCTTAAGGTCAAACAATATTCTTTTGATCAGGTACAGGTATATAAAGTTAAAACAAATAATTACTCCTTTGACATACTTCATTCTGTCATTGATAGATGAAAAACATGTTACAAGAAAAATTATCAAGTCTTACTTAAAAAAAAACACTCATTCTCAGGAAGCAGAAGCTTTTCTGCAGTCTGTCAGAAGAGATAACAGTGGAGTGGCTGCCCTTCAAGTCCCTATGTCACAACATGCTGAAGGTTACAGTCTCCTATGCAGTGTATGTCTGCTGATTATGACAAAGAAAACCTCCCATACTCTGATGATCTTGTCACCAATATTTCTCCTGTCCTGAGCCGGCTTTACAGGACAGTTTATAATTCCAAGTTCCTGAATACTGTGGATGATACTGATGTGACGAGAAAGCTCTGTCATTCCAATTACGTAGCAACACTAGCTGTTTGAAGTTGAGCCTAGATATAAGACAGCCTGTACTCTACAAAATTCTTTTTAAAGTAACAGATATAAGCACAGTAAATGCAATACATATTTGGACTTATAACTAAAATAGTTTAGAGGTTCTTGCAAAGGCTGAATATTCTTTGCACTCCCCTTCTCTCTCCCTCCCTCCTCTGGTTACTATTAACTCTTAGCCCATACCTTGTACACTGTGCATTTTATATTCTTCACATTATATCTCGGGTCATCTTCTCATCTCCCTCTTTTCCCTCATTCACTGTCTTCCTCTCCATTTAAATTACTTCAACTTAACTGTTCACTCCCTTCTGGAAAACACCTCACCAGTAGCAGTCTCTTCCTCCTTTCACTGAACTGCTTGTCATTATAGCCACAGCACCACTATGCACAAGATGCATTTCCAGGTTTTACAGTCATACTTGGACCATTAGGGTTGATGGCAACAAGGGAGATGATGTTCTTCTCAAGGAAATTATGTTTATCCAAAGAGTCAAAAATCCTGCAGCATATTCATCAGTTGGTTTTGCATCCCTCTTCTGACCTCCAGAAGGTGTAATCAGTGAAATGAAGTTAGGACAAGTGGTGTCGAATTTACTCCTCCTTCATGTGGATCACCACCAGGAAGCAGCAAATTGATTCTGCACTGTCACAGTTTCACATCTTCTTAATATAATGGTATGAGCAGATTTACACTTGCCTATTGATGCCCAAGTCAATGGAAAGGATTTCTTTGGATAGAAAGTCTTGCAATGCCAAAAGAGACAAAAACACTGCCCTCCTCTCTAGAATAGTGATATGGAAGGCCAACTCTTAAAGAATCCAGATCCTTTAGAATGCTTGTCCAGGGAAATTGCCCCTCCACAAAGCACATGTACCTGTGACAACAGTCACCTGAGAGTTTGAAGTTCAGCTACATCCAGCCATTGTATCTTAAATGGGTGAAGAAAAGACTCAGAAGCTGAGACCACTGTACCTTCAGGGTCCATTGGCAAACCCTCCTATGGAACCTGGCAGGAGGATCCATGAAAGGATGATAAAGTAATTAAGCCCAGAGCCTCCAAACCAGTTTCCTTGGGTAGTTATTAATAGGACTCCAAAACAAATACTGCTTTCT
Organism: Protopterus annectens; assembly: GCF_019279795.1. Lineage (NCBI taxonomy): Eukaryota > Metazoa > Chordata > Ceratodontiformes > Protopteridae > Protopterus > Protopterus annectens. Next base: position 760,494,855 of record NC_056737.1, read on the forward strand.
GGGGGCACAAACCTGTTCTGGAGCTAAAAAGGCCTAGAAAATGATTTTATGTCCAGTGGCCACCCAATGAAAATAAGCAGCTGAAGTAAGAGAAAGTGAAAATCTGCAATATTAATCATAATTTTGAGGGAGGCGAACAAACTCAGAAGAGACTTTTGTTGCTGAATGGAAATGGCTTGTGATGAAGAGTCAAAGAACCAGTTACCAAGATAAGAGAAAAATTGTGGATCCCTGTGGCCAGAGCTGAGCAGCTACTGCAGACATTCATTTAGTAAACACCCTGGGATGGTGGTGAATTCAAGCAGAAATTTGAAATTGGTAGCACCTGTCCCTACCCCAGAAGCGTAGAAACCTACCTGATTCTTTCCCACTCTTTATGAGAAAATTCAAACACATGCAGTCTCTTTTGGACACACAGTATGACAGACTGTACCCTGACAACTTAAAACATGTTTGTGCAGATAATTATCTGTAGACCTCTGACATCCAAGATAAGCCTGATATCCTTGTTTTTTTCCCAAACACCAAAACATATCTGGACTAATACCTTAAAGCCTTTCATATCCAGTGGGATCTCTTGAAGAGCTCTTTGGTCAAGGTGTTTTTGCACCTCCTTTCTTGCTACCAGCTTCTGAAAGGTTATATGTCTGGCAAGAACAATAATGAACTTTAGGTGATGCAAAAAAACAGACTGAGTTATCCATGACAATGGTGACCCTGACCCAAGAAGCCTTGCAGATAGTCTGCCTGATAGGAAAAGGAGGGAGAATCTCCTCTCAAGTATCACCTGAAGGAGGCAGTTGGGAAAGTTGTCAGGATTGCTCTAGTCTACCCTGACATTGACTATGGTCTTCTGGAAGTCACTGAGGATCACAGCCACTGAGTCCATGACCTTGCTGATGGACAAACTGTCGAGACTGCCTGCTCCTAGTACTCACAGGTTGCTGTAACTGTGTACAACACCTGAACCAAATGGAATGATGGCTGGTCTGCAATCTGAAAAAGTTGTTATTCAGCTATCTGTATCAAACAGATTATCTTGGTATGTACTTTGGACTTCAGGAAGAAGATGAGATGCCAGGCACCTGCATGAACAGTTTTAAAAGTTGCAACTATGGGGCAGGTGCCAGGAGAAGATGAGAGAAAGTTGTGAGAACAGTGAAAAATAGAGGCCCAACTACTACTACTGGGGGTACAGAACATAATAAAGAATAGTATAAACACAGGAAGGCAAAGAGACTTAACAACTATGATGCTCTAGGTGTTTCAGAATTACTCTTTGTTAGCAACAGCCAGCTAAACTGTTTAAACAGACTTCCACTGGCCCCAAGACAGAATTAAACAAAAAATGATCAGACAGGAAAGAATGAACTACATGTACAGATTACAGAGTTGTTTTGTTTTTTTTTTTTTTTTACTAAACCAGCTCTAAGGATTTAATTCACTCTGTGCATAAAACATTATTTTATAGCCTGTAAGTAAAAGAAAATTTGAGTTGATGGTTTGGTCTCATGTGCAATACTCCATTCCAGTAGTTTATCTAATCCAGAACTGGATAATAATAATAATGTAGATATCAGCTTCACCTTTAAAAGTTTGCAAAAAGCAGTCTGGTAGCACAAATACAAATTACCATATTTACTTAAACCAGTTATTGCATGGTAAAAGGTATTTGTACTGTGCTTTTAATATATGAAGTCCTTTGACTTCCCAGAACTTTGTTCCAGTGATGTGGCACCTGGTGTGGGGAAGCACACAAGTCTAGATACTACTACTGTGCTTAGAACAATTACCGCATGACAAGGTAGTCTGTAATGTGCTTTTCAAGTTGGAGGCAAGTGCTTATAGATTGTACAGAATTGCTTCAAATCTTTTGTATATTGCTGGAAACTTGCCTGAACTGTTCTTTGCATAGTCATTTCTGAAACATTTGAAATAACATCGAACAGAGAGTTGCTTTATGGTTACAGAGTGCTTGATTACAGATGTTTGGTGGATGCGGATGTTTTAGCAGGTGGTGTTTGGTAGATGCGGATGTTTTACAGGTGGTGTTTGGTAGATGCGGATGTTTTAGCAGGTGGTGGTTGGTAGATGCGGATGCTTTAGCAGGTGGTGGTTGGTAGATGCGGATGCTTTAGCAGGTGGTGGTTGGTAGATGCGGATGTTTTAGCAGGTGGTGGTTGGTAGATGCGGATGTTTTAGCAGGTGGTGGTTGGTAGATGCGGATGTTTTAGCAGGTGGTGGTTGGTAGATGCGGATGTTTTAGCAGGTGGTGTTTGGTAGATGCGGATGTTTTAGCAGGTGGTGTTTGGTAGATGCGGATGTTTTACAGGTGGTGGTTGGTAGATGTGGATGTTTTACAGGTGGTGGTTGGTAGATGCAGATGTTTTAGCAGGTGGTGGTTGGTAGATGCGGATGTTTTACAGGTGGTGGTTGGTAGATGTGGATGTTTTACAGGTGGTGGTTGGTAGATGCGGATGTTTTAGCAGGTGGTGGTTGGTAGATGCGGATGTTTTACAGGTGGTGGTTGGTAGATGCGGATGTTTTACAGGTGGTGGTTGGTAGATGCGGAGGTTGTACAGGTGGTGGTTGGTAGATGCGGATGTTTTACAGGTGATGGTTGGTAGATGCAGATGTTTTATTGGCTGGCATGTAAAGCTGTTTGCTGCTGTTGCTGTCATTGCTTAGGGCCACTGGAAAGGTGACAGAGCTGTTAGAATAGATGTCCTGAGGAAGGCTGCAGAGCAGTCAGATTAAAAAAATTACAGTGATGAGTTTGGCATTTTAAGAAGTGAATTTGTTATCAATTTGCAGTGGTGATTTTTGAAAGTTTTGTAGCCAATGTATTACTGAAATTTGACGACATGGACATCTGTTTTTGGACAATATTTATAGCCATTTAGTTTTCATGTTATTTAGTGTTCTCATGTATTTGGTAGAAGCCTCATTCTCTTTTTCCTGTTGACTTTTAGTGGAAGACTTTGGTTGTAATTTACTATGGATGATTTATCTTTTCTTACAGATTCCCCATATGGAAGATTTAAGGTCTTTTAGATCTTGAGACTTTGATCAGTTAATTATCATTTAGATCCCGAACACTGTATGCTTGATTTCATTATGGAGTTGCTGACTTCCAGTTTTTACAGACTATATGGATGTTAAGCATCATTTTATATGTAAGAGTGCCTATTCGTCTTTGCCCTGTTTGTTACTGTGCAACATTATTACACATCTGCTGCTTTAACACAAATTCTTTTGCTTTGCATCATACAACATTGTTCATTTGCCAATCAAACAGTTTACTGCTGATATATTACTGTTTTTTTTTTCATTATACTGTTGTTTGAGTTTGTAGTTTCGTGAAATGAGTAGGAAACAACCATTATAGTAAAACTGAACTTGAGCTCTGACTTATTTTCGGGGCTGTTGATTCCCAGTGTGGAAAATTGCAGAGGTCCGTATACTACAAGACAGTTTTGAACAACTGTTGCATGAAAAATGTGCTTTGTAATATTATTAGCAGTAAAAAAAAAAAAAAGCAATCACGCAAAAGTGGAAATCAAAGATTAAAGCACCTTTAAATGAAGTACTGAGTATTGTAAAGGAAATAAAAGACCTAGAGTTGGGATCATTCAAAAATGGATGAAATAATTGTGTAGGAATAAATAGTGTATTTACAAACATTAGATTCAAAATATTGCCCAAATAGATGACTAAAACAACTAGGCTGAGAGGAATTAAAATGTGTATGGTTATGTTCTAATGGACAATAATAAAGGAACATACTTATGATGGAAAACTGTATGCATAATGCATGTATATGATAATAGAAAGTGTTAGCGTAATCTTTTTTCATAGTTATTAATGTATCTAACTTTGTCACAAATGATCAATGTGCTCAATAAATAAAGTTACTTACAAAAAGAAAGAAAGAAAAAGGCATTTGGTACAATGCAGTGCTTTTAATGTGCAGAGTTTTGTGATCTCCTGGCACTATATGCTTTTCAGTGACATTTATGCCCAGTGTGCAGAAGCACACCAGTCTAGCTACTGTAACTTGGTTTAGAACAAATGTTACCAGAAAAAAAACAATTTTGTTCTATGCTTTTCATGTGAGTGGAGTCCATTGACCTCCTAGGCCTGGCTTGTTTTCATTTATGCTAATGCCTTTATCTTCGGGGGTTGCACAGGTCCAGAGAGTACTATTCACTTTAGAACAATTGTTGCATAAAAAAGGCATATTACACTATCCTTTTAATAAGTGGAATCCGTTGACCTCCCAGCACTTTCTTGTTTTCAGTGATGATGAAGTCTACTGTGGAGTGGCATACAGACCCATATAACACCACTCAGATGAAACAGTTGTTCCATGACAATACAATTTAGTCAGGATGGGAGGCAAGTACTTTTTTTAGTGATTATCACCCCTGCAATTAAAGGCTGGATTTTTAACCTTTTAATTGATGAAGTGATCAAGTAAATCCAGGAAGTATCACTTAACTTTGTACTAATGGGTATTATTGGTTGGATCCAAACCAAAAAATACAGACTTAAAAATTCTCTTTGCTCTCCAAAAAAAAAAGTGGTTTTATTTTTTATAACAGACTTCTTCAGGAAAAATAATACACAAATTTTCTACCCTTTTTATATACAATGACCCCTCACAATTTTACAAATTGTCATTTTACATTTAATTTAAAAGACACTTGATATTAATGCTTTCATTTAAGCCTGGATACACATTGGCATTCAGCCTAATTTGCCAGGCTACCTTTTTAGATTCTAATAAAGTGTCAATATCTCCCCATGTGCAGTTTTTTCCATAGCTTCTAAAACAAAAAAAAAAATAAAAACTTGCATGTTTACTTAAAGAGTTATCTGCATTGTTCTTTATGGTGCCAAATGTTCTCCTATTCTTACTGCTAACTTTCTACTAGTCTTACCTACGTAGTAAACATTACATGTGTAACAGGTAGCTAAATAATTGTAATTTCTCTGAATTACAATTAAACCTACCTTTAGGGAAAAAAGGTCATGTTACAACATGGCAAAATGTATGTACCTACATTTTTTGCACATTCCACAAGCATATGTACCAAAAGTTTCTTTCAGCTTGTGATCTGTCCTGTTACTCTCCAAAATGTCCTTCATGTTCTTACTGCTCTGTTTTTGTATACTTCATGAAAACATTCAGATATATATCCATTAGTATAGTCCCTTTTATTGAATATATTCTTTAAAATATTAATTTCTTCCTCAAAAATATCTTCTTATGTTTAAGGATGTTATATAAACAATTAAGAGGGGTGGCTATGGGTTACAACATGGCACCCTCATATGCCAATGTAGTGACGGCAGAATGGGAAAGTGAAATAGTGATATCAGATATTGGTGGTGCAGCGGTAGCATTGTTGCCTCACAGCAAGAGGTTCTCCCATTCGATTCTCGGCTGGAGTGCCTTCTGTGTGGAGTCTGCATGTCCTCCCCGCACTCGAGTGGCATTCGAAAGACATGCGTAGAATGGGTGTGCCTTCGTTAAAGGCTGGGCGTCGAGCTGGCACCTCGGCACCCATAAAAAATCTACTGCCAATCATTTGTGGACTGGAGTTCTGCTGTGGCAACCCCTAACCGGGAAAAGCCAAAAGAAGAACAAACATTAGCAAGTCATCGAGCACAACTGAATCAAGAATTTATAGAAAACCAGAATTTAGGAATATGTACCCACGTAAGAGTAGTGCACATCCTGAGTTTGTTAAAAAAGTTATATAAAGGGTCGAGCAAATATGTATTTCACTGTTAAACAGTAGGGAGGACATTTTTACAGAAGAAATTAATATTTTCAAGGATATGTTCAATAAAAGGGGCTATACTAATGAATATATACATGAATGTTTTCATGAAGTATATGAACACAGACCAGATGTATACAGTCCAATTCTGAAAAACATGAAAGTTGGGAAAGAGGTTACTCTATTATCAAAGATAAATTAAAGAGATTACAGTATTGCATGCCCTATTAAGTACAGTATGGATTATAATTCTGTGAAAAACATTAAGGGAAATTGAAAGATAGTAAGAGGAAAGACAGACTTGTGTAAAGAAACAGGAGATAATCCTAATAATCCTACATTGTCAGATAAAGAAACTAACAAATTGAAGGACATTTTGGAGAGTAACAGGACAGATCACAAGCAGAAATAGTATTTTGGTACGTATGCTTTTGGAATGTACAAAAAATGTAGGTACATAAATACTTGTAAAAATATAATTTTACCTTGTTGTGACAATATTTTTTTGCCCTAAAGGTAAGTATAATTCTAATTCAGAGAAAATAGTGTATTTAGCAACCTGTTACACATGTAATGTTTACTTTGTAGGTAAAACTAGTAGAAAGTTAACAGTAAGAATAGAACATCTGACTGTCAAAGAACAAGCAGACAGCAATGCTTTAAGTAAACATGCAAGGAATTGTACAAATTTTAAAGTGTAATAAAAAGAGAAAGAAAATACTTTAAAAAAGTTAACCTTACAGAAGTGAAGCCGTAAGGCACAACTAAGTCAAGCATGATAGGAGGAGCCATTAAGTTTGATCAGTTGGATAAACAAACATCAGACATAGACTTCAGAAGATATAGAACTGAGAGCTTTATATTTTAACAGAATGGCAATGAAATTCATAATTGATTTGACAGAAGCTCATCAGATCAAATCAGAAAATGAGGAAAGAACAAATCTTTGTTTCTGTAAAATACCAGAATATATGAAAGGTGATGATTGCATGGGATATGTGCTGACTTTGAATGAATATTCAGGAACTGCAGTGGAGAAATGAAGATTTAAAATCCACATTTGTTATTTGTCAGTAACTCTGCTCTTGCTTTCCCAGACCCATAATGGTAAGAATGGTAACCTCTTTTCTAAAGCAGATAATATTAGCTGCACTTTGATCTCTAGGGAAAGTGATAAAGCTGGTAGACTGCAGGGTCTTCTGCGCACATTTTTTTTTTAGCAGAGACTATACAGAAGAGAATGTCATTCTTCCTAGTGGTAACACATTGTGGATAGTATCTGGGTCAGTCGAGGGTGCATATGCCGAGAGGTCCAGGTACTTTCATCTCTCCCAAGTAAGTGAAGTAAAGGTGCAGCAAACATTATCAGGAAGAAGTCACAAACTAATCTAAAACATCCGATTTGTCTGCAATCTCTGACTGGTACAGAAAGAAGGGGTGTCTGGCAGTGAACCTTTTCCCTCATTCACAAAGTATATGTGGGACACACAAAAGTCTGCCTTTGCAGTTAAAAGATAAAACAATACACTGGAAGAATGATGACAGCCAAGAACTACATGTTTCAGTAATCCCCACTTTTTGACTAATGGTCTGGAGACTGTGGGATGACATTTATTGCAAATGGGACTACTCTTACTTTTTTGAAGAACTGAAAGACAGAGGACCTGATGAAAGACAATTAGTAACCTTTTCAAAGGTTTAGTAAATCTTCAATATCTCTCTTCACCTGTGTGTATATATATATATATATATATATATATATATATATATATATATATATATATATATAGCCATGTTAAACCATATCTTCATAGGAAGGTACTAGGCTTTTAGCCCTAGGGCCTATATAAGCCAAGCCAAAAAGGTACCCTGGCTTTCGCCACCCAAGAAAATTATTTTCCTGTGCGACAGGGCGCAGAGCCACAGAAGTGATCTCCGGGGGAATTTCCTATCTCCCATCTTAGCTAGATATGTATTTGTTGTTATAAAGGAAGGGTTTATACTAACTGAAATAAGTTTAATTACTCTGTCTGCCCCACAGGGAAGTAACCATGACTGTTTCTTCAGAAGATGAGAGGTAAGGAGAGCTGAATGATAAGACTGAGAAAGACAGGACTTTGGTAAATCCCTGAAAAGCCAGCACTTAGGTACCCACTTCTTTCTGAAAATGGACATTCCCCCTATCATTGGGTAAATGTGACTGGAAAATCTTCTACAACAGCTGTACCCAGTAGTTCTACAAAAATATTGCAACGTGGATTTTTGAAGTATGTAGAAGAAGTTTATAACAGAGCTACTTATAAATAAATAAGATATGGGTAATGATGCATACATGAGCACAATTATACCATAAAGTAGGTAGTACTACCTAGTAAGAAGGATATGAAGTCTGGTAAGGGAAATTTAGGAGCTAAAGTAAATGGTACTAAAGAAAATACTAAGATATGTTAGGGAAGGTAATTGTGATTGTTATGGCACATACTAGTGATAGCAACTACCTGAAAGAGTTGCAGAAGCTTGGTCTAAATAAGACAGATACAACTACATTAATCAGAAAAATTACTGTAAATAACTGAGTTAATGGGTTCATAGGTGTATACTAGGCTAATGACCACTGAGGCCTTTATAAGCCTAGCCATGCAACCCAAATCTATCCCACAAGTTCTTTTGGTTATTTTAAGGGGTGTATGTTAATAGGGCACGACTAACAGTTGCCTCTGAACAGCAGAGACATAGCTGTCAGACCTAGGGTGAATTTCCAACTTACATACATACATACAACTACTTCAAGCACATGCATTAATGCCCTTCTAGCCTGCCAATATACCAAAATACTTGTTCCCATAATAAGTGTCCAGGCTGTTCTTAAAAATATCTAAACTAGAACTTGCTTTACTGTAATTTGGTAGTCTGTTCCATACATCAGCTACTCTGTCAGAAAACCAATTAGTACACTTCACATTCCTATAGAATCTTCTACATAGGTTATCTGATGATTCTCTAGTACTTTTTGATAACCCTGAACATTCTCAGAGGTAGTTGTCTCTAAATGACCTATATACCTGAATATCTGTAAGAGACACTGTACACGTTTAGATATTTTAGTCTTTTATAACTTACATTTCCATATCCTTGGTATATTTCCACTATACTCTTTCCAGTTTACTCATGCTTGTTTTCTTACAGGGCTTCCATATTGTTATTCCATACTCAAGTTTGGGTCTAATGTAACTAACAAACAATGATTTCATTATTTTTGATTCCCTAGATTTTATAAATCTTTTTATATAATCTATAGTTCTATAACTATTATTAACCAATCGGTTGATATGATTAGAAAAACTCACAGCTGAATCTACCCATATACCCAAGTTCTTAAATGAGTCTACAGTTTCAATCAGTGTGTGTCTTATTAAATATTCACCTTTCAATTTATGTCTCCCAAATCTCATATGCTTAGCTTTTGATGTATTTATCAGCATATTATTCTCCTGGGCCCAAATGGTCAATTTAGTCAAATTATTTTGCAGACATGCCACATCTGTAACACATACAATCAGTTTACCCAATTTCAGGTCATCTGCATATAGACTGTAAAACACCTCAGATGAAAAAGTTAGGTCTGAAAGATACAATCTAAACAAATAAGGGCCTAGGATAGAGCCCTGCAGGACACCATGACTGCAACCAAGGATTTCACCTGTCCAGTTGCTGTATGATACTTGCCATGTCCTATTTGTAAGCCATGAAGCTATCCATCTTATCAAGAATACATCAATACCTAGTTGTACTAATTTATTGATCAGTGTTTTGTGTATGACTGTCAAACACTGAAGTTAAAGCTATATAAATTACATCACAGTACAATTTTTCATTCATAGCTGCTGTTATATAACATCATGTTACAGGTGGTAATAGATCTATTTTCAACATATGCATGCTGATATATGGTTTCAAGTCCCAACCTATCCAATTCTGACAATAACTTATCCAGTATTATATTCTCCATTATTTTTTCACAACATGAAAGTAGACTTAAAGGTCTATACAACTCTGGGTTTGTCCTACTCCCCTTTCCCTTAAAGACAGGTTTAATAAGTGCATTTCTCCAATCCTTAGGAATCTCCCCGTATTTATTTGATTGAGTGAATAATAGATATAATGGTACTGTAAAGTGTTCTCAGGTCATTGTTACTAATGCTGACTTCTCCCTGTGCTTTGTTGGGATCCAGTTTGTGCAGTTCTTTTTCAATATAATCTTAATTTGATTCCAGTATTTGTAGTTACCTGAATGTCACTAGGACAACTTACCACTCCTTTTGTGGAGCCAAACAGTTTTGCATAAGATTTTGTAAATATATCTATAATTTGTTGTGTCTGAAAATAAATTTTAGAATCTGCACACAGTTTATCAATTTATATGTCTTTACTCCTTCCATATCTTATGTATCTATAAAAAGATTTCCTATTATGCTCAATATTTTTATATAAATGTTTTTCAAAATTTTCTTGATCTTGTCTCACACTATGCTTAATCTGTTTGTCCAACTTGTTTATTTCAGTTTTCAAAAGTTGTAGTTCAACCTCTATTCCATTTTATTTTTATTTTTTTTTGTCTCTCAAGTTAATCAGATATCTTGTTCTTATGGAAATATATCCCCCTGACATTGTATGCCTAGGTTCTGATGTTAAGCATTTTTTTTTATTTTTTGCACTCAAACAATTTCTCTTTCAAAATGTTCCACATTCCATCTGCTGTTTTTCCACTGTCTGAACACCTCACTCCAGTTAGTTTTACATAGTGACTGTTTTGCTTTCATCTACTCTGTAATTAACCTTCTGTGCATTGGTTTAGATTTCAGTTTGGCAGAATTGTCTAGCAATAAATTAACCTTTATAACCCCATGATCACTGAACATCAACGGCGGTAAAACTTGACTTGAAATAATAGTAATTTCTTTAGGAACACAATGTGTAGGATGTTCCATCCCGTGGTAGTTTTTTTTTACAATCTGAAGCAGTTGTTGTTCCTGAACATACGTTGTGAATAATTTCCTTACTAACATTGTATCAATATCATTCCAGTCTGTTTCTGGTAAATTTAAGTCCCTAGATAATATTATTCTTCACTCCTGTGTTTCATGCAAAAAATGTATAATTTTCTCTAGGTCATCTGCACTTGACTTTGGTGGTCGATACACTCCAACAATTGTTATATGTTCCAGGATTGTGTTTATTGTCACAGTTACTCAGTCTATAGTGTTGGTGTTATCACTGAACATGTAATAATCACAGGTCTCATAGCTATCTTTAATCCCCATCATAACACCTCCACCTGATTTTTTGTTAGAATGTCTGTTACAATAAAAACATTTATACCCTGACAGAACTGGTTTCCAGTCATTGCTCTTTAACCATGTTTTACAAAAAATAACATCAATCTTGTACGAATGTACCAGATTTTACAATAAAAAAACTTTATTATTAATGCTCCTAGCATTAACAAGCATCAGAGATGCATCAAATGTTGCTATCTGTGAACTGTTAAATGTTCGACCTGGTAAAGATCCTGCCTAGTGTTTGGCAAATATTGCAAAATATCTGCTGCAAAAATTCTCTTCCCTGATCTTGACAAATGCACACCATCCTGTCTGAACATGTGTGCTTAAAACTAGGCTTGGATACTCTACACATTTCCATTTTTTAAAACAAGACATTTTTTCCATTTACCCCAAAAATATTTTCATTCACTATCTTTTCTATAGGTTAGTTGTGAAAAATATGTACTAAAACCAATACAAGCTATACTATCTAAGAGGGCTGTCAGTTCCCTACTAACCAGTCAGGGAATCCTTGCAAATTACATCATTTGTACCAACACGAATAAAAACAGATCTGTACTTCCTTACATTAAGACGTTCCAAGGCTTGTCTCACATATTTTTGCTCCTGGCAGGCATAATACTATTCAATGTTCATTAATTTCTCTGCAAATATAAGTATCAGTTCCTTTAATAATTGAATCTCCAATTACAAGAATATCTTTGCTGACCAGCTCTGAAAAATCTTCAGCTTCTAATACAGTAATATCTGCTCTATCAATTATGAAGAATTGATCTTCATCACCATTAGTCTAATTAATCCCACTGTTTTCATTGTGTATTAAATTCTCATCCATAAAATCCACAGCTTGAGCCATATAGTCAGCATGTCTTTCTCTTCTTTTTTCTTACAGTAATGTTCTTCAATTCTTCCACATACAATTTTGATTTCTTCCTTTTCACCTGCCCCTTGCCTCTTTTTTCTATGTGCTTTTTTGGAAAAAATGATCCCTTTTTCTGTAGACTGAAGATTTTTTGATCAAAAAATGTTATCATTCCTTGTACTCTGTGTGTTACATAACAAAGCTGTGTCCTTTTTAGCACATATTCTCTTTACTCTACAGACATTAAACCATTTCTTTTTCTTCCTTGTTATTTGTTGTGAACTTCTTCCTTCCTTACTTTTTTTGTTTCCCTCTAAACAAACTGGATCGGGGATCCTCAGATTGCTGAATACTTGCATCCAGCATTCCAAAGTTGTCAGGGGCATCTTCTTGTTTCACAGCGGTTGAATGATCTTTGCAGGCAGTAGATGCATCATTTCCTACATGTGTTCTATTTCTTCTATGCCTAACATTATTTATCTCACCAGTCCAGTCATTAATATATGAAACAACATATTTCCAAGCCCTGCCAATTGCACAAGTGCAATCATCATCAAGTTTTGATTTACTTCTAAGAATTGTAAGCAATTCATCCAACTTTTGACATGAGGAACACAGACCACCAGTGTTATCAGCTGTTATCTTTAAATATGCATAGCATTTATTACACTGTACAAAGTATTTGTGCAAATCATTAATTGCATACCCATTTAAGGAATCCATATTCAGCTTCAAATGAATAAAATATTGTAAAAGAAAAGAATAATCAAATCAGTGACCACAGAATTCAAAGAGAACTTACATCAACCTCTATGACAAAAAAATCACACCAGCAATATACAACTAAATACTAAAAGTAAGTACAGTAAAGTTGTTCTGACCATACAAGTTCTGCAAGCCAGACAAAAGCTGTAATTCCTTTACATGGTGCCCACAGTAGCTTCTGCTCACTGTCGCTTGCAGTTGCACTTCTTTTTAACAGTAAAGATTAATAAATCACAAACCAATGTAGGATTGTTTAAATATGCTCAGGACTTTACATCAACTGGTCCAGGTTATACTTGAACAGAATTACAGAAGAACTCTGATTCACAAAGATGGGAAGCCTATTCCAGAGAATGCAGATTCTCTGAGACACATACCTGTCCCGCCATCATGCCCTATTTACATTCCAGGCAAAGTTTAAATCCTTAGATCTAGTAGTTCTGATGCTGTTCATTTTGAGGATATGCAAAAGGTCCATCAGAGTAGCATCCAAGGATGCCTTGAATGCCAGGCATTAATAGTCTTTCATCAGACTGTAGAAAATAGAGTATAGATATAGATCTTTGAAGCAATCTGCATAGGACATTGTGTTTATGCCCTGTATTCTTTTTGAGAGGAAGCTGTGCGGATGTCCCAGTTGTTCCATGTGCCTTGTCAGGTATATAAAGAAAGAGATCTCATGATGTTTGAGTGCAGTGGCATGAAGACCTCCCTGGACCTAGAGTCCATGCCTTTACTTATAAGTTGAGTGACATATAATGATTTTCTTACAACCTTAGACACAGTTGATCGAAAGTCATGTTACTGTCTACACAAGTCCCCAAATCCCTGGCCAAAATGTCTACTTTTAGGGGTGTTTTATCAATGAGGTAGTTTCCTTGGGTTGCTGACTTCCCAAAAGGTGTTATTATGCATTTCATGCATTGAGTTTTAAGCCCTGGCTTTGGCACCAGTCATTTGTCTGTGTAAGACCTTCCTGTAAGATGTTAGTATCTTGCGTGGTTTCTATGATTGCTCCTAGTTTGCTATAATTTGCAAACTTAGTCAGCCAGTGTCCCTTGTCTTTGGCCTTGACTTCCAAAAAATAGATGCGAAAGAGAAAAAAACCCAACACACAATCCTTATGGATGCCACATTTAACCAGTCTCTTTGTGAAGGTGGTCTCTCCATTCCTAACTTACTGGGTGCTGCCTGTGAGCCAGCTGGCTTTCCTGCAAGTTACATAGGGGTTTATGCCCAATTCCATGAGTTTGTTTGCAATGCCCGAGTGAGGTATTGTAACAAGTTCCTTAGCTAGGTCAAGTTAGGCAGCATGCACCTTTTTCCCTTCATCCATTGCCTTGGTGAACTTCTCAAAGAAGTCAACCAGGTTCAGTAGGCATGACCTGCCTTTGACAAAAGAAAACTGAGTTGGGTCCAGTGTCTGAAAGTTTCCTATGTCATTGTTAATTATTTCCATAAGAATTCTTTCCATGGTTTTGCATATGAGATTAGTCAATCTAATGAGTCTGAAGTTCCCATGACCCGTTGATGGTCCACCCCTGAGCAGGAGGATGATCGTTGCAGTCTTCCATTCATATGGCATGAAGTCTATACAGAGGTTATGGTTGAATAGTGACACCAGAGTATCAACGAGCAGCACTATCAAATAACTTGCAGCATAATCTAAATATGTGATATCTGGTGTCCAGTCTGCTGGATATGTGATATCTGGTATCCAGTCTGCTGGATGCTTACTAATTCCATAAAGTGGGTAGAAGGAGAATGTGTAGGGCAGTAAAAACTGGGGGAATATAGCAACCAAAGTACACACTGAAGGGAAATATAAAGGAAAAGCAGGTTGAAAAGTCAAAGGCACATTTTTGTGGGGATTATTATCCCATTATCAATAGAGAAGGTATAGTGGAAGTGTGACAAAGAAACAAGGGGGAAAGAATACTGGGGAAAGGTAGGCAATAGGGGCACACAAACAAAAACAAAAACAATATAAATGAATGCATTTACACAAATTAGAAAAGAGAGACATGGACTAGACAGAGAAAAAACAGGGTGGACAAAAAGTGATGGGGAGGACTGAATAGTACACAAATAGGATATGTTATGGCACAATAAGATAGGATCTGCCTAACTGGGGATAGAATGGGTTATTGGCAGAAAGCCAGCTGCCAAGTAACTCAGATGGATGTCAGTGTGATCCTTCAGATCGCTGAGATGGGTTAGAGTGATCAGTGGCAATGGTAACATCCTCCTCTAGTGGCCCAGGGACAAGGGACAAGGGACAACCAGTTGATTGCACCTGTTTTGTGCTCCAGAAGGGGCATGGTACTGACTACCAGGTGTGTCACTGCACCTTTAATCCCCTCTCTCAATCCTGATGTACTCAGATCTCAGCCCAACAGGCAAGTGTGCCCGGCTGCCTGCCTGGGAGAGGTAATGACCCCAGTGAAATACTAAAGCTCTGTCACTCATCACTGATCTAGCCACAGGGTCAGAGACCAGTAGTGGTGGATCCTCCTTTGACTCAGCATCATCACAACCTGTAGTAGGGAGGTAAAATAGGAAGGCAACACAAGCGAAGATGTTCAGCAAATGCTGCCATTACAACTGTCTTGTATGTACACATTTCATCCCATACACCTTCAGTTTTGCATTCCATTCCTCTATCATTTGCTTAAATTCTTGTTCAGAGTGTGCTTGTAATGCAACATAATTTGCAACTTTGTTGCTCTGTCTCCTCCAGCCATTTTGCTAATACAGTCCATCACCAGTTTGAACAAAAGTAAGCTCATATCTGAACTCTGATGCGCACCCATTTCTACTGGGAACTCCTCAGTGAGACGAAAACTGTTCATACTTGTGTCATCGGGTCATTATTCATAGTCTGCACTCATTTTACCAATGCTTCTGGGTTGTCAAACCATTGTAGGACTGCCCAAGTCAGCTTTCTTGGGATATTGTCATATGTCTTAAAGTCTTACCTCATTTACAAGTTCTCCTCTGTCTGTCTCACTAAAAACATTGGGCTGACTGGGGTCTATATCAGCAAACTGAAAATACTGGTAATCGAATGGCATTTGCATCGAAAATGCCATTCATCGAGGTGTTTATTGTGAGATTGCGGTACAGTGAAGATTGAAAAAGTTGGTATATACAGATTCATAGATTAGTACTAAGCTAACTGCCCTTGTGGGCCATTTTCAGCCTAGCCAATTACCCCATGTGAGAATCAAACTCTGCACCTGGTTTGTAAGTTAAACACCTTAACCATTATGCCAACATCCCACCCCCCCATAATTAGCAGGGGTGTGGGGGCCGCAGCCACCACAAGAGCGACTTCGATAAACGGCATTTTCGATGTAAATGCCATTCAATTAACAGTCTTTTTGATGTCATGATATAGACCTGGTTGACTGTGCTGCACCCTGATCGGAATCAGAACTGCTCATCTTCCGTTTTATCTTCTTCTGTGCACATTTGTTTATTAATTACTCTCTCTAGCACTTTCATGCAGTGTGACAGGAGTTTAATACATCTACACTGCCCACAGTTGTGAACACACACTTTACTCTTGGAGAGTGGCAGTAGAATGCTTACTTTCCAGTCACTTGGGATATGCCTTTGTCTCCATATTGCTACAAGTAACCATTTCTTCCATAATTCACCCAACATCTTGATCATATCTGTGGTGATTCATCTGAGCCTGCTTACTTCTCTGGCTTCATTTTCTTGTTCTTGGGTAGTCACTTCTTCCTCTTTCATTGTATGCTGTGCATGGGGCAGTAGCACTTCTGTGGCATTTCCTTCCTTCATAAGCTGCTGCAAGTACTCCTTCCATTTGCCTTTCATGTTCTGCAGACTGGCAAATAGGATGTTGCTCATCACTTATGAACAGTGTCTCATAACTACTTTTTTTTTTAATCTTTTTGTCTCTGCATTGACATCTGATAGAATTTCTTTGTGCCATCTACTGAGTCACTTTCCAGAAGCTGGTACAGTGGCTCTTATGTCTTGTTCTTTGATATTGCAACTACTTTTTTAGCCTTTTAGTCAGCCAGTCAGTTCTCCTTCTTAGCCTGATTTGTCTTTTCTATCTCCCACTTTTCCTACATTCCTCCTTTCTTTTGATAATTTCATACACTTCAGCATTCCATCACCAGCTTTCCTTATATACCTTATTTCCATTGCTGGCTCTGCTGCAGACCTATTCCATAGTCTTCACTCATACTGTTTTGAGGTGTACTCCTCTTTAACTCCACCCATTTCTACATCACCATGTGGTGCATGATTATTTCCTCGAACTCTTGAGCTTTCAACTCCAGTCTACTTTCAGGTCATCAGCATAGCCTCTGTTGACCTTAGAGCCTTCTCTGAGAACTGTTCCATTGTTTGCAGCGAACTGTGGCCATCAGTGATTCTACTGTCGAACAACTGTTGTAACTTTGCAATTCCCGATTCTAGCCCAATGCGCTTTTCTTACTAAGAAGAAGTCTGTCTGGGTTGCATGTTGACCACTCTTTTAATGTGATTGTGTGATCGCCTCTCTTGTTGAATCATGTGTTGGCAACTATTAAGCCATTTGACAGACAGAAAGCTAGAATGGCCTTTCTTTATTTCTGTTGTCCCATTCATGTGGACCCAGGCAGTTCTTATATCCCTATGTTACCCTGCTAGTTACAAATTTACATTCAGATGAGATACCAGCAATTTTTACAGCCTGTGATTACTTGGATAGACAATTTGTTACCTATAAAGCAACATCATCATCAGCCCCCTTTTTCCCACATGGGGTTGGGCTATCGTGTTAACTGTCGCTAACTCTCTCAATTCAGTGCCACACTCCTGCCTTTTTCAACACTCATACCCGACTGTCACAGATCTTCTTTCACACAATCCAGCCATCTCTCTGCTGGACATCCTGCTTCCTCTTACCTTCTTCCTGTCTGTCCCAAATCTTCCTCACCAGCTTGACTTCTGCTTTTCTACACATGCCCAAACCACCATAATCTGTTCTCTTTGATCTTTTCTGCAAATTGGAGTTACTTTGGCTTCTGCTCTTATGTCCTCATTTCTGTCTGTCCCACAGTGTGCATCCTACCACCTTTCTCAGGGACTTAATTTCCATCACCTCTAGCTTCAGCTGTTCTGCCTTTACTGCCCAGAGTAATATTGGTCACACCACTGTCTTGTACACCTTACTTTTTAGCTTCTTTGGCATTCTTCTGTTATAGACTACACCCAATACTCTATGGCCAGTTGGCTGCAGCCCCTCAGATTCTAGCTTTGACCTCTTCATTCAGACTACCCTTCTCCTCAACCACCCCTCCCAGATACATGAAGCTGTTTACCTGTTCCAGTATCTTCCCTTCTATCTCTATTCTCAGCTTCTTCTGATTTCCCCAATTTGCTGCCATTACCACTTATATGTGCTTAGTTTCATTCCATGTGCCTTCAGATTTGCATTCCATTCTCCTATCCTTTGCTGAAGTTCTAGCTCAGACTCTGCCCATACTGCCACATCATCTGCATACAGTAGCTTTGTTGATCTGTCCCCTCCAACCTGTTTGTTAATGTAGTCCATCACCAGTATGTACAGCAGTGGACTCAAAGCTGAACCCTGGTGTACATCCACTCCAACTGGGAACCCCTCTGTGAGGCTGAACATTGTTTGTACTTGAGTCACTGGGTCCTTGTACATAGCCTGAACTAATTCTACCAATGTTTCTGGGACTTCAAACCACCGCAGTACTGCCCAGATCAGCTTTCTTAGGACCTTGTCATATGTTTTCTCCAAGTCTAGAAATGCTCAGTTGGACTCTCTCCTCATCTCTAGCTTCTTCTCAAGTATCTGTCTCAATGCAAACATCAGGTCAATTGTGCTGTGCCCTGATCTGAATCTGAACTGCTCATCTCCCATCGTACATTCTACTACTCTGGGTATCATTTATCAATCGCCCTCTCCAGAAATTTCATGCAATGTGGTAGGTGTTTGATGCCTCTGTACTGCCCACAGTTGTGGATATCCCTTTTGTTTTTGTACACTGGCATGAGTATGCTTATTCTCCAGTCATCTGGGACACACCTTTTTCTCCACACTGCTATTAGTACCCTCAGGAGCCATTTCTCCCCTATCTCACCCAGCATCTTTATCATATCTGCTGTGACCTCATCTGAGCCTGCTGCTTTTCCTGACTTCATCTTCCTTAGTGCTGTTCTTACTCCTCCTAGGATGGGCTCCTCCTCTTCTCTCATCATAGGCTGTTTCTGGGGAAGTATAGCTTCTGTGGGGTTTTCTTTATTCAGAAGCTGCTGGAAATATTCCTTCAATCTGCCTTTGATGTCCTGTGGACTGGTGAGCAGGTTGTTGCTGGCATCCCTTATGAAAGGTGTCTGACTATCTTCTTAATCTTTCTGTCATTGCCTTGTAACCTGATATAGTTTCTTTGTGCCCCTTACTGAGTCACTTTCCAGAAGTTGGTAGAGTGCCTCTGATGCCCTATTCTTTGCTACTGCAACTTCTTTCTTAGCCAATCAATAGTCCTTCCTAGCCTGGTCAGTTTTTTCTATCTCCCACTTCTTCCTGCACTCCTTTCTTTTGATGACCACCAGCTTTCCTTATGTACCTTACTTCCATACCTGGCTCGGCCACACATCTTTTCTGTAGTCCTAACACATACTGTTTTTAGGCACTCCACTTATTTCCTCCACTTCTTGGGGTGCTAGATCCCTGAGTAATTCCTTGAACTGCTATACTTTCTATCTCGTCAACTTCCAGGTCTCCAGCCTGGTCTCTGTTGACCTTAGAGCCTTCTCTGACTACTGCTTGCAGCTGATTGTGGCAACTAGTGGTTTATGCTGTGGGCCGACTGTTTCACTGGAGATGACTTTGCAATCATGGATTCTTAGGGCCTTTTCCTTATTAAGAGGAAGTCTACCCGAGTTGCATGTTGGCTACTCTTGTATGTGATCTTGTGACTCTCTCTCTCTCTCTTTCTGAACCATGTGTTGGCTACTATCAAACCGTTTGCCAGACAGAAGTCTAGAATGGCTTCTCCTTCTTTATTCCTGTTTCCCCACCCATGAGGACCAAGGCAGTCTTCATATCCTGTTCTGTTTGTCCCAATATTTGCATTCAAGTCACCTATTATCAACACCAATTCATGCTGTCCTGCTTTATCTAGTAGGTCCTGCAACTGCTGTCTGAATGCACTCTTTTCCTCACTATCATAACCCTGCTGTGTGGCACAGGCTGAGATTATGAATACTGCCCTATCATTATACTGGAGTCTGATTGCCATGAGTCTGTCATTAATTCTAATGATATCTCTCACTGCCTTCTGAAGCCTCTCTCTCTCACCACAGTTCCTACACCATTTCTAGATTGTCCCCCATCTGAGTAGTAGAGTCTGGATCCCAAGCCAAATGGCTTTGCTGCACTGCCCTTTCATCCCATCTCTTGGATACATAGGATGTCCAGCCTCCTCCGTATCATTATGTCATCCACTTCCAAGCTGCATCCTACCAGTGAACCTACATTAAGCATAGAATTCTCAGTTCATGTTTAGCAGGTTGGTTGGTTTTATGTCCAGCTTTCACTCAACAGAGCTATCCCAGGTAACCCATGCTGGGCAACAAGACACCGGCCAGCCAGTAGCTTACTGATCCAGGGCTGCTGGGCCTTATGGTGGGCACACACTGGCCAATAGGGGCACATATACCCCTCCCACCATTAGCAAGGGTCCCTGGCATGGGTCAGAGTAGGCCTGGTCCTCAACCCACTTATCACCGGTAACTACACATGCCCATTTTTGGTGACATTAGTCAACATGACCGAATCACCTAGAGACATATTTTACACCTTCAAGTGGCTAACCCTGCTACAGCACACAGTCTGTGATCAGTGTTCTCCTATCTTGAGGATACTGTGCACCACAGTAAATGCCCAAAACAGTTAGTCTGTACAAATCTTCCCCCTATAGGCACCATGTAGAGTCTGTGCTGCTGCCCACAGCTTCATTCATTGGTGTGTTTGAGATGGAAAGACTCAGCATGTTTTTCAGTCATGGGAGAAACCCCACGGAAACACAGGGAGAACATGCAAACTTCAAACTGACATTGGTCAGAGGTCAAGATCGAACCTTGTACTTTGTGCATGGGAGGTAAAGACCTTAACCATTAAGCCATCTGGTCTATAAAGAAACACGATGGTTTAAATTAAGTTTGCCAGATTTTTTAATACCAACACGGGGGATAATGAAAAAGCTTAAGCAGATTGAGATAAGCAGCAGTGCCCACAGTTTCTGTAATCTTTTCAAATAAATTAATTAGGTCAAGGAGGCAGGACCTGCCTTCAGAAAATCAAGCTGAGTGGTGTTAAGATGAGTTAAACAGGACAATGCACTTGAGCTGATCCATGTTCAATTCACCATAGGTAAAATCCAATACCACTTCTTTGCAAGCTATAGGTCCCCCCTCTATGACCCAGGAAAACCCATACCATGTATTTAAACTTTTTAGAAACACTAATTAATTGCAGATAGTGCACATGAGTTTTGCTATGATGCACTCCATGGCCTTGCATATAAAGCTTGAGAGACTGATGGGCCTATAATAAATTGGGTCTGCACAGTGACAACCCTTGTATAGAAGTCACAGTAGCTATTCTCCATTCATCAGGTACAAATCAGGTCTATATTATATTGTTGAAAGCCGACAATATCGAATCTGATATTGTCGACACGACAATAGCGAATGTTCAGAATATTGAACGTGTAAATGGAAATCTCCCTAAGGGGAGTTTTCTGTTTACTTCAATGTAGTGCAGTCTCGGAGTTGGTATATTTAAGTAGTGGGAGGTGTGTCTTCCTGCCTACACCCTTTAAGTTTTCTTTTTTTTTTTTGAATTATTTTTTAGGAACATTCGATCATTAAAGGTCAACCTTTAGTGATTCGAACTATTAAAAATTCGATGTTCTAATATAGATCCGTACAAACCATGTGGATAGCCTTACATTTTTTTCAGGGAGAAAAAAAAAAAAACTACATCTTCCCCTTTAAGATGTTAAAGCATCATCTAAGTTGTACTTCTTGGTCATAAATCTAACCTGGCAAGTTTGTCTGTAGGCACGCCATGGAAATCAATGCTGGAATCCATGCTAAATTTCTTCCTCTCTACCCTTTCTTTATGCAAAAAGTGTCAAAAACATAAGCAAGGTCTATATTGCAGCAGTTCGTCAACTACTGTTGTTTCGTCTTCAAGGAAAATTACAAGGATGAGGGTGTATGCTCTTCCCTCAATAAGCCCATATAATTCCACCATTTCACGCAGACAAGTACATTACCTATATAATTCTGAATAATTCCCATACAGCACATCCCATTTCTTTAAAAGGACCCCAGACACAAACAACAGATCTGCAGTTCGCTGTAACAAGACTAACAATCCTTATGCATTCCAAATATCACTATCTGGGGATAGAGTTCATGTATATATCAAGTCAGCAAGAGTTTTTTTTTTTTGTACTATTACACATAGTGGTTTAAAGCCGTGGTGGTGCAGCGGTAGCATTGTCGCCTCACAGCAAGAGGTTCTCCCGTTTGATTCTCAGCTCGAGCGCCTTCTGTGTGGAGTCTGCATGTCCTCCCCGCGGTCGAGTGGCGTTCGAAAGACATGCATAAATGGGCGTGCCTTCGTTGAAGGTTGGACGTCGAGCTGGCACCTCGGCACCGTAAAAATCAACTGCCAATCAGCGGACTGGAGTTCCGCTGTGGCGACCCCTAACCAGGAAATGCCGAAAGAAGAACAACAACCAGTAGGAAGCCAGCTGAGATGCCAGGGCCCAAGAGATCTAGTGGCCTTGATTTTGCTGGTTGGACCCAGGAAACCCATACCATGTATTTAAACTTATTAGAAACACTAACCATCCAATCCAATACCATATTCATGGCTGACTTTAATTACCCCACTATTAACTGGGAATCCTATACAACACCAAATGCACATGCACTAAGATTCCTGGATTTTGTAAAAACAAACTCCCTGGACCAGATAGGCACTACACCAACCAGGGGTGCAACCATACTGGATCTGGTCTTCACAAATATGGTAGACTGCTGCACACCTCCTATTGCAATGCCCTCCCTGGTAAGGTCAGACCACAAAATGGTCTCCTTTGAAGTAAAAATAAACCCTGGACCACCAGCTAAACCTGGAATATTCATGAACTACTCTAAGGCTAACCTCCTGCGACATTAAAGCCGAGTGTGCCTCCAGGCGTTTCTGCAGTTACCTTTTACTGCACATCTAGGCATCAAATATTGCTTGTTCATATTTGCATTAATAATTCCAAAACCATGCTACATACAATGTGTCAGAATATTTTATCTTGAAGCACACATGATGGCAAACACAACTGAATTGATATTTAACCTCTGTCAATGTATATTTCTTAGAACTGTAAGGTGATAACTTCATTTTTAAAGGCTCAAGCCACACCCACTGGGAGTTAAAGGTACACACTCAAAAGAGCTATACTGAAGGGAATGAGTTTAAGTGAGAACCTGGCAAAATTTCAAGCCCCCCCATAAACCCCAAGAATACTTCTACCTATGCAAACTTGTTCACAGAAACCCTGTGCAAGCATGTTAATAGCTGCGTAGAGGCAGCTGCACCCACCAGGAAGTACAGAACTAACTTAAAAAGCAAGCCACCCTGGTGAAATCACAAAATCAATCATCTGTATAACAGGAGGAAGAAAATCATGGCAAA
This sequence comes from Protopterus annectens, assembly GCF_019279795.1. Lineage (NCBI taxonomy): Eukaryota > Metazoa > Chordata > Ceratodontiformes > Protopteridae > Protopterus > Protopterus annectens. The sequence continues at coordinate 760,518,378 of NC_056737.1, forward strand.
AATTAGGAGGTGCAGCACCCAGCAGGATAAAAGCACTCTCATCAAACTAAACAAACTCAGAGGACAAATAAAGTCTACCAAAGCCAAATTTGAGGTAAGTCTGGCCTCCCAGGCCAAGGACAACCACAAAGCATTCTTTAGCTATGTTCGCAACCTCAAAGGCAATGCACAATTGTGTGCAGAGCTCATTGTAAATGGAGCCACCGATACTGAGCTAGAAGATATAGCAAAATTCCTGGCTGACAAATTCATCTCTAACTTTACCCCTCTCTCCCACTCAACCTTCCCTCAGGAAATATCATCAAATATAACTCTCCCTACTATGACTAGGGAACAGGTCTTTGATGCTCTCTCTAAGACCAAGAACACTGCATAAATGTGCCCAGACAATATCCCAAGATGCATTCTAAATAGCATGAAACATGACTTATCAGGGCCTCTGGCATTACTATTTAACTGTAGCCTCCAAACAGGCTTTGTGCCTCATGAATGGAGAAAGGCAACAATCATTCCTCTGCACAAAGGTGGGCTATATACAGACCCCAGGCATTGCAGATCCTAGTCTCTTATGTAAAGCCATGGAAAGAATTATCATGGAGATGAACAATAGAGATATAGTAAACCTCCAGACACTGGACCCAACCCAGTTTGGTTTCATCAAGGGCAGATCATGCCTACTCAACCTAGTGGACTTCTTTGAGAAGGTCACCAAAGCAATGGATGAGGGCAAAGTCGTTCACACTGCCTACCTTGATCTGGCCCAAGGCATTTGACAAAATACCCCACTTGGATATTGTTGACAAACTCAAGAGGTTAGGTACAAACTTGTATGTCACCCAGTAGATAGCCAACTGGCTCACAGACAGGACCCAGGAAGTTATAATTGGGGAGTCAACCTCTACAAAGAGGCCAGTCACAAGTGGAGTCCCTCAGGGATCAGTCCTTAGACCGCTCCTTTTTGGCATTTACTTCTCAGACGTCAAGGCCAATGTCTGTGGTCTCTGGCTGACTAAATTTGCAGATGATTGCAAATTAGGCGCTGTCATTGAATCCCACACTGACACAAATGTTCTCCAGGTAGGGCTGACACAGACAAACAACTGGAGTCAGAGCCATGGAATAAAACTACATGCCAGTAAATGCATAATAGTATCCTTTGGGAAGTCATCCATCTCTGGTAACTATCATACTGACAACACACCCCTTAGAGTTGACCCAGTAGTCAGGGAATTAGGGACACACACAGATAGTAATCTAACCTTTGATCATCACATGTCTACATTGGTGAGGAAATTATTCTATGTTGCGCAACTTATAATCCAAAGTATGGCATCCAAGTACGAGGAAGTCATTGTTCCACTGTATTTGGCATTCATCAGACCTATCATTGAGTACAATGCCCCTTAGGTATTTACCTAACCAGGCATATCCAACAATTGGAACGTCCACAGAGGTTCCTCACTAAAAGAATACAGGGCGTAAGTCATATGTCTTATGCAGACTGCCTCAAGGCCCACAGGCTTTGGAGGGGAGATCTATGTCTGGCATACAGGGCATTGTCAGACCCCAATCTGATAAACCTCCTGCATATCTACAAAACACACAGCACCAGAATTATCAATTCTAAAGACTTAAACCTTGCCTGTGATTAAATAGGACCTGCAGGAGAGATAGGTATGTACCCATAGACTACCCTGTCTATGGAACAGGCTCCCCTTCCATGTGAAGCAGAGTTCCTTCCTAACCCAATTCAAGTGCAAATTGGATGGGAAACTGGAAATTCATCCCTGGTTTGGCACCTATGTCTTGAATGGACAGAGCTAACTTGTAAATGGCTCATCTCCCAGGCCCATGCTTACACTTATCAAGGGTATCAGAACTTGTCAGAGATTTGGGATGCATGGCTAGGCTTAAAAAAGTGGTCATTAGCCTAGTAAACACCTATGCACCTACGTTCCTTGCATGTTCAAGTGTCTTATTTATCCCCGTGAGTACTGAACTTGGCATAGAATTTATGCATCAATACACTAATTCTGGCCAGTGACTGGGACACTGCCCTAGTGACATTATCCTGCACTCACAATTCATTACAATTAGCTTTTAAATTTAGTTACATTTTACTGCTGTCAAATAAGACAGCACATTTTGGGTTGCATTTCTAAGACTTACAGTTATTTCTGTATTTGAAGCAGTGCCTCTTTTTCTAAGTTTCCCTGTACATTTATGATTGACAGTAAAATATGACAACTTGAATGCAGCAGTTAAAAGCAGTTGATGTCATCCTTAACAGTTTCTGTGCCCTTGCAGAAGTCTCTTCCTAAAATGAATTCAGACTTACCCCAATGAATTCTAATAGTAGTGCAGGCAAAAATTTTGATTTGTTGCAAGCTCTATGGCATAAAGCTCTGACTATGACTCAGACATCCAGTAGTGTATTTATTGCATTACACAGGATCATCTAGCCAACAAGGGATGTAAGTGAGCAACTAAGCTGTGTTCATCCATCCCTGTGGGGAAAATGGTTAAGATGTGCTGCAAGACTACTTCCTGACAGATGTCTCAGTACTATGCTCCAATGCAGAGGACCTTGAGAGCACTAACATGGTCAAGAAATGTATATACTCCAGAGAAGCATTAAAAAATGCATTCCTAGGTTAATATGTATATACTAGGCTAATGATCATTAGAGCTCTTATAAGCCTAGTGGCTCACAAATTTGATTTATACAGGAATGATACTGCTTCTATCCTCCAGACAAGGGTAATTTCCGATTACCTATCCCTTGGTGCATGATGCTCTTAAATAGGGATAGGGAGGAACTCTTATTCACATGGACCGGGAGTCTGTCCCAGAGAATGGGAATTCTTTGTGAAGCATCTCTCTCTCTCTCCAACATGTCCTATTTATGTTGAAAAGCAAAATTTGTCTCTTTTAATGCAGTAGTACTGATGCTGTTTGTTTTGCGAATATGCACAATGTTCAACAAAACAGGCTCCAGGGATGTCTTGTATGCCAGGCAAAGACCACCTGTCAAAAATCTGTACGATACTGAGTAAAGAGACAGGGCTTTGAGGCAATCAGCTTAATACACTGTGTTTACTCCCTGTGTTCTTTGTTTTAAGGAACCTTTGTGGACGTTCCAGTTGCTGCATATGTCAGTTCAAGTACATACTGAAAGAGGCATTATGAGTACAGTGGCATAATGACCTCTCTGGACCTAGATGCCATGCCTTGCTTATAAACTGAGCAATACAGAAAGATTTTTCTTACTACCTTGGACAAGTTCCCAGATCCCTGACTAGTGAATCAACTTTTAGGGATGTTTTATTGATAATGTTGTTATCTAGGGTGGCTGACTTCCCAAAAGGTACTATAATGCATTTCTTGGTTTTGAGTTTTAAGCCATGGCTTATGGCACCAAGTGTTTGCCTGTGTTAGACCTTCCTGATGGGTGCTCTTACCAAGGGGGATTCAATGACTGCTCCCTGTGAACTTGGATAGCCAGAGGCCCTTGACATTGACATCTGAGATGTAGATGCCATAAAGGAGTGGGCCTAACACAGCCCTGAGGGACTTTACTAGTGACCATCCTCTTTGTGGAGGTGGCCTTAATGATTCTAACCTTCTGGAATCTATCAGTCAGTCAGCCAGCTAGCCATCCAGCATGTTATGAAGGGGTTTATACCTAGTTCTGTAAGTTTATTGACAACATCTGAGCGTGTTATTGTATCAAATGATTTTGCCAAATATAGGTAGGCAGTATGCACCATTTTCTCCTCATCCATTGCCTTAGTGAACTTTTTCAAAGTTGTCCTCCAGTTCAGTAAGCATGATTTTCCATTGACAAAGCTAGACTGGCATGGATCTAGTATCTGGAGATCTTCTATATGCTTGTTGATATCTTCCATGATGATTCTTTCCATGGTTTTGCACACAAGACTAGTCAGACTAATGGGCCTGTAGTTTCAAGGATCTGTTGAAGGTCCTCTGTACTAAGGGGGATGACTGTTGCAGTTCTCCATTCACATGTTAAAAAGCCTGTTTTGAGGCTATAGTTAAATAATTACACCAGGGGTCCTGATAAGCCTTATTTGAAACTGTTCAGGAGGCATCCTGGGATGTTACTGGGGCCTGCTGAGGCCATGCTCTTGGCTTTAACAAGCACAGCCAGTAGATGCTTCCTAGTTATAGTTGGAAAGGCTATGTTTGAAGGTATTTTTTGGGGAAATGGGGGATGAAGTTGTAACTGAATTTGTCCTCTTACAGGTTCGCTATATCGCCAGGCTCAGTGAATGTGGCACCATTAACCACCAATTCAGCATATTGCTGCTTACTCCCCTTGAGGTTTCTGATACAAATAAGACATTATGGTTATATTTCACCTGGGAGGTTATCTTTAACCCTCAAAGTTGGCTTTGCTTGACCTAATTGGCCACCTTAGTTGTCTATTAATTTTGATGAGAGAGTTTTTATAATAAGCAGTTCAATGCAGCCAGGCAGTAGGCACAACACTGTGTCTGCCAACAGACAGGGATGGCTATTAGGTGTATAAAAGAAATTCTAACATTACACAGGATGATGGCCACTGCCCATGTCTCCAGCATCTCCCTCTTAGCACTTTCTGATGTCAGGAGAAGGAAGGAACAAATGGCCAAACAGAGATGTGACTTAGTAATGGGGAGGGGAGACAGGGACCAAAGACAAGATAAAAAAAATGCTGATTTCCAGAAACTGACAACATTCCTGAAAAGAGTGAAGGTCTCTTCCTCTGATTAGAGAATTTTTTGTGCATTCACCACCAGCCAGTTCGTTCATAAATACCCTTGGGGTAAATGGAAGACCTAAGTACTATGAATCTATAACACTTGCAGCCCACTTTAAGATGGTGTTTGTTTATATTGTATTGGTAGATGACTTTTTAATATAGATTCATATCACATGTTTACAGAGAACATTTACTTTCTCTTAGACAACAGGGAAATGTCAGACTCAACATCTGGAACTTCTTGTAGATAAAGAAATGATTTAGGATCTCTGAGGGCCAGAATAGATCTACAGTCCAAAAAAATTTGGGAAATGTGAAAAATCAGGATAAAACCCTTTCCATAGATGTTTCTTTGTAATGGACTAGAAATATTTTTTTCTTGCAGGTTGGTGACTTCATGCCAGATTCTCATCTTTTGTGTGGGTAGGGATATGAGAATGTAAAGAAGAACTGCAGGCATGTCTAATCTTCAAATACTACTACAGCATTATTAAACCCAATACTTAGTTGTCTGTGGTGACCTTTTATAACACACGGCAAAAGACTGAGCCTCCCTGCACTTCTCCATTGTGGTGGAATGAAGGCAGAGGCATGAAGCCTAAGGAAGGACTACCCAAAGTAACTGATTTCCCTTTTTCTCTCATACTGTGATGCTGACTGGAACAGTCATGTCTGAAGCACACTGGCTGACTAAAGAATGGTGGAGTGCCCTGAAGTACACATGGTGCTTATGCTTTGGGGAAGTTATACATTTGATAACAAATGAGAAATCATAATTGCTCTCATACTTTCAGGTCTTCTGTGCTACTTCTCTAGCCACAGCATGGCCTGTGAATGAAGTATTCGTGAGATTGCATTTAAAGTACTTTTCTAAGATTGTAAGCCTCAACTAGAATAGTCTGTGGATGTGCAAACCTACTCTGTCTGCAGTGTTGTACTCTTTCCCCATAGGAACTTGTCTGCAGTTCCAGTACCTTCACCACACTGTCCCATTTGTTCTGGTGAAATGGAAGCCGTGTGTTCCTACCCAACAACCAATTTTTAGGCCAGCTTGCCAGAACATCCCCTCTCCTTTTGTGAGCATCTTCCTCTCCCTTTGGCAACTCCTCTAACCCCACAATCACTGCTTCCCTAGGCCTCTACATGCCAATTTCCCCACAATGCATAGTGGGAATGGACTATGGCAACACAGGCTCAGAATGCTACAAAGTGAACAGTTAGTGCTCCTGATGGATGTCACCTCTGTGGTAAATTGGCAGTGGTTACTCATGCCCAAACTCCATAGCCAGCTTTTACAGTCAACTGAGCTAACATAACTTGGGTCAACTACAGTGTAGTTAGGACTTTCTCCTTCCAACTCCAATGGGCTGGCTTACTGTAATAATTCTTGGAAATGTCAAATGTTTTTCTGAAATTAACTGCCTCATATTCTTTAACTTGTATGGGGAAATGGGAGTTCTTTATCATTGCTAATGCAACTGCAGAGAGGTAATTAATCACCACTTTCATTCAGTTGAGGGTTTGGATGCTTCTTCAGTCTGTTCAGTACATATGGTTTCCTGTGTGGGAATTTGGATTCAAAAAATGTGGTGATGGATGAAGACCATGAACCTACAGGAAAATTATAGTCTGCATGTGCAGCACAGATATGACTGGCATTTCATGTCACTGAAGCAAGGTACCCTGATGTGCCAAACAAAACTGAACACATTCTTCTACAAGTCTGTCAGCACTAGTATGACAAAAAGTTAGAAAAAGGGTATTTCTCAATTCTTTCAGGTGTTGCTTGGCTGAATCTGACCTCTAAAGTGGCCAGTCACTTCATTTCAGTATTTTGGATGAAAATTTCCCAAATGCAGGATTCACCTCTAGCATATTTTGGAGAATAGGAAGGCCACTTACTTCATCCAGAGAATAATGTTGAATAAGTCAGGTGACAACTTTCTGGGATCTGTAAAAAATAAATAAATAAATAAATAAATAAAACTGTAATGAGACCTCTTCCTACCTTTGGGGGAGTATCTCTGTGTTTTCAGGGTATTCTTAAGTCTCTTCCCATGCTGTCTGGTTCAGGAAAAAGAAGACAAAATTATCAGAACTGGCACTGCCTGTGCCTTGGCTTTTATCAAGTCTAGCCTGCAAAAATGTGTCTTGTGACACTGACACTAGGGATTTTGACACTGTAGGGAGGCAGGGCTACATTACTGATAACTAACAATCTCCAGGACAACCTAAATAAAAAGGTGTGGATGAATTCAAGCTCAAACCTTAATATATTCTGAAAAGTTCAATCAGGAAACACAACTAGGTTCTTGTGACAGTGCTCCGGGGTCATGCAATCATAATTGATTAACATCAATGCGATGAACACAAAATTTCATCTGCTAGACAGGGTCTTTCATTAAGTGTCACCATCTTCTCTAATGCTGCTGTGGCAAAAAATAGCACTGGTGATAGTGAAACATCAAGATAAGGTTGCTGCATATGCGGGTGATAAAATGGAGATAGTGTGACCGATATCAGTAAGATGACTTTAATAAATATAAAAATGGTCGAAATCATTACGATATTGTGGATATAATATTTTATCGTAACCTGCCAATACCTGTATCATCATCAGTTTGGACATAGGCACTTCTCCGTAAAGATGGAGCTAATGACATGGAAGAAGATAGGATCTTGAATTTCTCATTGAAGGCCTTCTATTGTTAATTTCTTTCCAATATGGAAAACCTGTCCACCTTTCAACTCCTTCAACCTGCCGCTGTCTTTGGAAAAATTTGGAGGCTCTACGTTTTGTTTATAAAGAGTCAGAAGGCATTTTCTCCTTAACAGGTACAACTCAATATGTCTTCCTTCTCAAAGTACCTTGATTAAAATCAACACAGGATTTGTAGCATTCATTACTACAGTTCATGCTTACCAAATAACAGAGATGAAGTTCAAAGCTGAAGTTCTCTCAGGAGGGATATAGTGTCCACAATGGCATTTAAGGATGATGTGTTTAGACAGCTAAGATCTATAGATCTGGACATTAAAAGAATAATCAAAATAGATGATGATCTAGTGAGTGAGTAGATTGCTTTGAACAACATGCAGTACAAAAAGAGGCCCTGTTCTGTTCCAGGTAAGAAATGGAGAATGCAAGATAAAGCCATCCTTAAATGGAAAATGCTGGTGACAGTGGGCAGCCTACCTCTCAGTTGCCCCCGATTTTGATTCATATTGTACCCCATTCCACATGTTTGATATTCTCATAAATCACTGATGATTACATGAGTCAATAATGCCGGTCATTAATCATTAGAATTTTACACTTCTTATTGTTCAAAAATGCATGTTAATGCAAAATCTGTTTTCTTAACATCTGAAATGAATTACAGAAATATTTAGAATTTGTCCCTGATTTTGGACCTTTCATCTACCATTACTTTTGGCTTTGGTCAGAATTCTTGAGCAAATATGTTGAGAGGTATGGTATGCAACATCAGTACACTGAAATGTGATACCAGATAGTGATGGCTACAGCTTAAATAGTGCCCCATTTCTATGTAATAATAAAGATGTATATGCATAAATATTTGCTTTGTCAATTTATCTTTGACAGTGCTCTCTACAAGAATGGATTCCAGGGTTCTTTTTGTAAATGTCTTTATCTCATCACCTGTTGTTGACCACCATCAAATGGGGAGAATGGCATCTGCCAGCAAAAGAAGACAATAACAAGAATACAAAAACATCTATTAAACATAGCTGAAAATATATGCTCAATAGCATAGGGGTGGAGTGAGGACAAAGGGTACACAATGCACACAGGATAAACAACTGATATGACTAGTTGCATGAATTATAACTCACACTGATGACACCAGTAGAGTAAGCCAGTTCTTGGGTAAAAGCTCAAGCAGTATACATCAATTCGTAAAAGAAATGGAAGGAGGAAGCTGAGATGTCATCTGAAATGAAGTCAGAAGGCTGAAACTTGTAACACAGACAAGCCAACGGAAGCTATGCTTCAATAGTGGGGATCCAAATAACAGTGCTTAAAGAAGGTATGCATGAAAGGACAAGAGGCCACCACAGCACAAACATCAATTTCATGTTATTGAAATAGATATTATAAGCATCCTACAACTTGTAGAATGACCAGTGGTAGCATTAACTAACAGACAAGCCAAATGGTTTCACAAAAATACAAAAGGAGAGCAGAAAAGAAATCTGTTCCAACTTCCAGAGTTAATGCATCCTGTTATAAAGCTATAAGTGACAGTTATATTCCAAAGTATGAGAGACAGATTCTCTCAGATTATGCTCCAGGAAGAACATATAGAGATAGATGATATTAGTTAAGCAGCACCTGTAACATCATTCTGAGTGGAAGTGAATGTTAGTACTGAATGTTTGATGTTCTGCAAAGACTGGTTGCCAGAGCTCCTCACAAATCAGAACTATCGCAAAAAGCCATTTGGCAAATATATGATATATTAGGAACAAAATCTTCAGAGAGACAACATTAACGACTTTTAAATCCAGTTTGCGCAAAATGGTGGATGGAAGAGTACATTAAATATGAAATTCAAGTTCCGACTACAGCAGCTGGCCAATCTAATGAATGGTAATGTGATGAATGTAGATTTTTCCAAACCATTAAAATTGTTATACTGAAACATGGGAGGGAGGGTCAATGCAAGGCTGGGGGCATATTATTACCTCAAAGATGCAGCAACCCCAGAGGCAGTTTACTGTGCAATGTATTGTGAGGTGCAACCTTTGCCCCAACTACAAGACAATAAATGGCTGAATGTAGCTTTCTCCATTCAGAAACATATAAAAATGTTTTTCAACATATCCACCTAAAGTCCAAGAAGGAAGAGGATACTTCATAGACAGAAATAGGGACATCCTTAAAATACACTTTTGTTTGGATTGCCTGCCTTCCTTCTAAAGTTTGATGAACAGAAATGGCAGATGTACTTACTCGGACAATGAAAAGTGGCTGGGGTAACATGTGCAGACTTGCAAGTCCAATGAATAAGGTGAATGCAAAGTACTTCCTGATTCAAATGGATATCCACTTGACAGCATTCATACTTAATGTACAAGGTTTTCTGTCAGCTTTTAAGACCTCCAAAATTGCTGAAAAAGATGGAAAAGGATTAGAGGAGCGAGAAAAGCCAAAGTCAAAAGTAGAAAAGTTTGAAACAAGATCCTCTTGGGACACCATCAAGTGACCAGGGTGATCTTTGGCCTTTTGGCTATGAATATTAGCAGCAGACAAAGGATTAGAGTGAAGTCATAGAGGAATTCACTTCCAATCTAGGGTAGAAAGAAAAACAATGGATGAACAGCATTATCCTAGGTGGCAAACAAAACAACCATCAAGGTACCTATGCCATGCCTGGACTATATAACTACTACAGTACTGAAAGCCATTTTGCTAAAAGGAAATTTGTGCTGCAGTTGAACATGTTTATGGTGATATCTGACTTCCCTAGAATGTGAAGAGCCAGCAAGGAGATACCTTGATCAATGTCCCTCTTCAAAACTTACTAATAGTCCCAGTGCAAAGGGAAAGAGTGCATAGTTCCTTGCTTGCTCAGACATAAAAAAATATCCCCAGTTGTCTAACTTCATTAGGAGAGGTCATCACATCACAAGGCTCTAAGCACAAGTACAGCAAGCAACATTGCTCTCAAATATGGGAGAATAATATGTGACAGAATAACCAGAAACTGCCCCTTGGGTCACCCTTGTAAAGAGGCAGTTACCCCTTGTGAGTACAACTGGTTAACAATTAGTAAAATAAAACCATTTCTCAAACCCATTCCACAATCCCTGAACTAAGGCTGTCCTACATATTGCTCTTCATCCCAACAGAGACGTCCCTGTTGGGTCCATGTAAACTTATTGAAAAGCATTATACTGAAAGTCAGAACATTGAATGAACAAAGTAAAAATGTCAAAATTCTAAAATCAAAATAATTACATGTGTACACAGCTGGACTTCTCCTCGAAGACCCATGATAGCACTCTTTATATGGACAGGGGAATGATATTGCTTGCTGAAAGGCTGTTTACTGAACATGTATGTAGTCCACGAACGTTATTAGTAGACATTGAGTTCAACATTGTAGTTTCGATATTTTAGGATTTTGCATTCAGTAAGTTGTCATGTCATTAAGAATTTAGTCAAATTACTGAACAAATGGGAATCCTACCTTCAGGTTGATGGCACATGGCTACCAGTCTAGGCAGCGGTAACAAGGATCCATACTGACAGCTAACATCAAGTGAAGCATCCTCGTACAAAGGCTTGACAACAGACTGAAGCAAGTCATGGCTGCTCTTAACTCCAGCAACTGCAAAATGATTACAATTCTGACCCATCAGAAGGTCAAAATCCTGATCTTTTGAATCCTCTCTAAGGGATGGAAGAGGTGGTACTGGAGGGTGTTCAGTTCACCCACTCACAGTGAAGCCAAAGAAGAAGTGGTCAACATGAAATGCTATGAAGAAACTATAGGCAGTCTCTGCTCTGTGGACACCTTGACCTTACAATCAGGTAGCATGGGCAGTCTACATATAGCATGAGCCACAAGGGATGACAAAATGAGACAGGAGAGGGAGGAGTAAAGGGCATGAAGGCCTGCCATGGAAGAAATAATATATATTCATAAGTACTAATTGATCTATGAGCGGACCCTCTTACAGGATCTATAGTTGGGATAATTTTCTATCAATTCAACTGGGATTTTTTTTTCTGAAGCTCATATGTGCATGCTGTAATATTACACTGAATACTAGAACACTGTACCTAACTTGTGAGCCAATAAGTTTGGCTCACGTCATTGAGCAAATTGCCTGCAAAATCAAGAAAAATCTGTGAATATTTAATACACTACTACAATGATATAGCAGTAAATACATGACAGACCAGCACCAAACTCCTATCTGCCAGTGAATGGAAAGGAAACCCAGATGCAGGGAATGGTAGGAGGATCTCCTTACAGAGCAACTGATACAATAAAAAAGTACAGATGTGTTAAGAACTTAACTATAACTGTAGATGTTCTAGTATTTTCATTGTTGCAAACATTTTTGGGCTTCCTGTCTGCCTCAGGATGACCAACTCAATTTCCCTCTAATGGTTCAGCTGACTCCTCCCACTTGGATGTTAGCATGAAAGGAGGATATTATCAGTGCCAGTGGTGCAATAGGTAAACACACTCACCTTTGGTGCATAAGGCTGTGGTTTCTATTCCCACACCATGTAGATCGATTACTCACACTGAAATGCAGCAAAAGGGGTGTGCTGCACTCCTGAGTGTGTAGTCCTTTGGAAGAGACCGAGTCTGCAACATCTTGAGTTGGTGGTAGTTCATGTGGATGTAAAAGATTCCACACCACCTATTGAAAAGACTACATGTCCTTTATTTATATACAAAAATAACTCTTCTCGACAAAATATTTACAAATTTACAAATATTTACATATGTACAAACATATAAATATACAAATCTGTTTACACATATTCATAATTTCCTTTACAATCATACTAAATTTTCATCCCTATTAGACCCCCACTCCTTTTTCCATAACCAACTGATTTTACTTAATATTGTTGATACAATTCACTTACCATTAAACAATTTCATATTCTTTCACTCCATATAATCCATATAATAAAATGACTTTTTATCTGTTCTTTTAACACATTTACTTCTATACTTATAATGTCCATATTTAATCCTATCCATGTTTATTTTATCCACTTCTTTTATATCTTGAAAAAAAATGTCTTTAAATAGTTTTTCCTATTTATCTTTTACATTTTTAAATATATGGTCCATAGAATATGTTTGTCAAGAAGAAGAATCCATCACTTCTCTTTTAATATGGCATATTCCCTTTTGCTGACAATTTAGCTATTACCAATCTCCACAAAAAAAAAAATCTTGGCATTCTACTTTCAGATTACACCATTTGGTTATTTTTATAGCATTAGTTTTTCATCTGTTAGATTTTCCCATGGTTTTACATGCTGTTTTATCATTACATTCTTATACCATACTTTATCAGTTTTTATTTTCCACAAACATATTTCCTTCTTGGTAACATTTTATTTCTTCATTAATACACACTTTTACTTTTTTTTTTTTTTTTTTACCAAACTCATGCTTCTATTTATACAGTTTTACTACTAATCTTTCATCTTTTTCATTTATCCACTAACACGTTGTACAAATTTAATGAAGCAGCATATACCACTGGGTTAATTAACCCTAACCTCCTCCTCCTTTAGTTACATACAAAACTCTTTTTTACTGGCTTTATCTAGAACGCCATATAAATGAAAAAAATATATGTCTGCAATAATTCCTTTTCAAATACTGTTGGCAGCAATAATATACTTGCTAAGTATGCCATTTCTCCATCAGTACTGAATTTATCAAATACGTGTTTTTTTTTTTCCTGAAAAATAATTTATATGCTTTACAGACAAGACAGGTTTGTTTTATTTCTTCTATTCTTTTTCCTATTGACTTCGACTTGCATCTTTATTCTCAAATTTTATATCTAACACAGTTAATTCAATATAAAATATATACCGTTCATCTTTATTACACCACCTAAACCTTTACTTTTCTCTTTATTTAAAAGCCATTCTTATCACCTCTAGACACTCATTTGTGAAAATTCTTTTATCCTTTTTTTTGCAATGATGTAATTTGCATATGTTAACAGAACTGGAATTCTTAACTCTTTAGATGTATACAGCCCTTCTCCTTTATTTTGTAATTTATTTCACATACTGTCAAATTCAAAACGAATGCAAAGTGTATAGAGATTATTGGACATTCCTATCTTACACCACTCTTCATATGTACCTCCTGGCTTAACCAGACATTTACAAGTATTTTAACTTTATCACTATATGCTGACATACATAATTTACTAACTTACTTATATTCTTTCATTATTGGCCATAAGAATTCATGTCCCTTTGTGGCAAATACCTTATTAAGGTCTCCTATCATGATTTTCACTTCTATTCTGTTTTTAATATCAACAATTTCTTTTACTATCATTAATAATTCTTGACAACCCTTCCCCTTTACCCTATATATGTTATATTCCATATTTTCGATTTCAGTTTCAAATCTCTTTTGTATTATTTTCTTAAAGATCTTATTAGTATTCAATATTAGTCTCCACTTTTTTAACTGTCTTCTATCTTCCTTCTTCCATTTGAATTTAAGTACTCTACTATATAATTCTTTATACATAAAACATTCATTTAACCATTCATTCAAAAGCCTTAAAATATGTTTTAACAATCCCTTAAATTTTTATACATTTCATACCCTATTCCATCTGGACCTGTCCTAATACTTTAGCTCATTTAAAGACATCTTTTCCAACTATTCTCTTTTTCTCAATAAATAAAGCTACATCGTTTTGATTTTCTCACTGTCGCTCAGTTCCTGGCTTTATTTATTGATTTTAAACTTTTTTACTGTGAACCTGAGCGTTTACCTGCCCTAGTGGATTTATTTTGTTATTCTATTATTCTCTTTTTCTCTTAACTTTTTTTTTACTTGCCATATTTTTTACTACCTTCTTTTTATCTTTAAACATTTCTTGTACATATTGTACTGCACTACTCATTTTTTTACCGAGTTTTTCTCTCTCTCTCTCATTACACTATCATTTACCTTTACTAACCTGATTAAGTAACTTGATACTTATCTTTCTGCTTGTAAAATATCTTTGCTTATATAACAATTCCTCTATTTTTTTCTTGATTTCATAATTTTTTTTGTCAAAGTACTTTTTTTCATTATGTTCTACATCTTCCAATGTTTCATATTTTTTTGCTTTTTTTCATATCATATTGCCACTATAAAAAAATTGTTTCCTTAAATATCATCCACCATTCAGACCATTTTTTTATAAAATGTTCTCATAGTTCTATGATCTTTCCATAACTGTATTACCCTTTCCTTCTTTATTCCATGCTTTCTCATTTATCCATTTTATTCCTTTGTCTGTTTTTATATATTCCTTGTTTTCCTTTATCTCTAGCCACATTGCAAGATGATCAGAAAATCCTGTTTCAACTACCCCCTTTCTCCTATAAACAAACCCTCTGATACTATAAAATAATCTATTTCAGTTCTGTATATGCCCCTTTTTTAAGCTCATGAATTTTTGTCCCAAAGTTTTAACTTATCACATCTTATAACTTCTTTTTTCTTGTATCATTTCCTATCTTTTTATGCTTGTCTCTTAAATCAAAGGTAAAATCTCATGTTATTATAATATCCACATTTATCACTATATAGTCTAAAATTTGCTGAAATAAAATTCCCCTTTCTTTACAGTCAATATAAGCATATGTTATAATTATATATACTTATTTCCATTTTAAATCTAGAATAGTTAATCTTCCCATTTTTGCTAAAGTTACAACTCTCGTTTCCCAAATTCTAGATTATCTTTCCTCCCCATAGTTTCTCTGTTTGCAATCTTTCAGTTGTTAAAAATCTTGTGTCTTTTAATATAATTACATCTACAGCACATGTATTACACCACTCTAAAATTACTATTCTTCTTAAATGTATTCCTAACCACATTCACATTTACAGACAGCGCTCTAAAATTTTCATTTTCCCTTTTTCTTAGATTCATGGTTTCATAAGATTATAGCTAATTACTAGGCTAGCTTTCTTAATAGGCCATTCTAAGCCTAACCAATTTCCTTCTCAAAGGTGAGAAACACTGTACCTTAAGTCAAACACCTTAACCAGTATACAAACCCTTTGTCTTTATATGTATGTTATTTTTCATCCATTTCCCTTTTTTCTTTTGTACTTATCCCTTTAATTTTTCTTTTTCTGTCTTTTACCCTTTTACCACTAGATTTTTTTCTTTTACTACCATCCCATTTATGTCTTCTTCATAACTTATTTTGGAATTTTCTATGTCCTCTATTTTTTCTTCTCTAATTTATTTCTACTACATCTAAAATTTATATTTAATTTTCTTTCTTTTTCATTAATTTTTGCAATCCATCCATAAATGTCCAATTTTGTCACATTTACATTTCAATTCATGTTTTTTGCATCATGTCCCATTCCCCCACAAATGCATTTTATTTTGTCAAAGTCACTTATCAAATGTCCTTTTCCACAAAAACATGTTTTGGGTTGTTCCCAGTATTTTACAACACCCATATTTCCCCACATTTATCATGCTTGACATATGTATATTTTTTCTCTTTCTATTTTTAACACAATATTACAATCCCAGCCACCAATCCATAATCTCACTTTGTCATAAACTTCTGCAATGTCTCGTACTTCTTTGCATGAAGCTTTCAAATGTTCTTTCAAAGTCTCTCTTCTATCTCTGTTTGAAATTGTACATGAATCTTTATTGTTTCCTGGTAAATGCTTTTATCACATAAAGATACCATGGGTTACAGTCTTTTTTTAATTTCTCCAAGAAAATTTTCCATTGAAAAATCAGTCTCAAATTATGACACACAATGTCTCTCTGTTAAAAAGAATAAATGCTGTTACCTCATATGTGCTTTTACACCCAAAGGAGCTATTCAATTGTCCCACACTTCACAATTGTCCACTTCTGTCTTCCTTACTTTGAATCCTTACCATGTACTTCTGTTTTTCATTTTCTGCTACTCCACTTCTGCCTTCTTTTACTTTCTCTGCATATGTTTTCTTTTCCATCTCACCCTCACCACTAATCTTCAGGATTGTCTCTTTATGCTTTGTATTTTCAACATCTTATCCCACCAGGAAGCATCTCCTCCATTTTCTGGCTCACTTGGCACCAATATTTCTTAAGTAAATCATCCTGCAACCCTCCCAACTGGAGGGTTGTAATTATACATCCATCATTTACTGAATCATCTCCTTCAAACAGGTTTCTTTGAAACCTTTCCTCAGAATCCTTCAAACATTCTCCGGTCTTGAAATTTGCTTTCTACTTCATTTTTCTCACCACACCATCATCTGCTTATCTCTCCATTTGCCTCTCAGTTTCTCCAGGCCACCTCTGCACCTGAACAGAAACAGGAAGTGCTCCTCCAAAATGGGTCCCATTCACAACAATGAAGAGTAGGGGAAGATTTCTCATGCCCTGGCCAAATTACCCCTGACAATATAAACACTACCTTGGGTCTCCCCAAAAAGGAGCTATTAGCCTAGTGAGATTAACCCGGTTAAACAATAAAAAAATAAATAAATTATTGGCTGATGCTATCCTTGTATCTTTCTTGCCTTGATGGACAGGTAGCTTTTCCAAGGTACTAGAGCAGTAGCAGAAGACTACTACAGAAAACATCACCAGTGGCAATGACCCATCCATGGGCACTAAACTGCCTCTCTGAAATCTAGGAAAGGTCAGAGGAAGGGCAGTTCCTGCTGGAAAAACAGAAGAAAGGTGGCAGAAATAAGGTGAAAAGAGTACCCACCCCAACCCCAGAATGCCAAAGGAGATAAGCAGTTGAGATGGTGGGAGAACAGGGACTGTAACAGTGGCTATACATGAACATATGCAATTATAGTAAGCTCCCAACACAGTTGTACTATATTCTTCATAATATTCCAATTCAGCATTGCAGTAATCACTTCAGGGAAAACTCCCACAGCATAAGACTCAAAAGGTGGATGGCCCTGAATGAATTAGGATGGCAGGCCATGTATGATGGTTAAAGCAAAGCCTACCCTGGTCCTGGATGCAAAACCAAATTGTAATGTTTTGAGAAAGTGTGGACAGAAGACAAGGTTGGTGCTTGTGGATTGTTACAGGCTACACATCTCTAATGGAACTGGCCTTGACATGGCCTGCTGCAGCTTTTCCATGGAGAGAGAAGCAAAAAAAAATTCAGTTAGCAAGACATTTTAAAATGGACCACTGATTAACAGTCTCTCCCTACTTCTTGCAAAGGAAACAAATGACCTGACGTTTTGACTTCTTCAGCTCTGTCCAAATAAAACCTCAGTTGTTCAGCAATGTTTTTTTTTTTTCTAAAATCTGTGTTTGAATTTTCAGATATTAACAGCAATACATCCAATCAAACACACAAAACAACCAGTATATACAAAAAGGAAACATTCAAAAAAAGAATAACACAAGAAATATATATACACTATATACAATAGAAGTCACATCATCATCAAATGGAGTACAAAAGGTTTTTAAAATCACTTAAGAAAGTAAGGGATAGTATAAGGGACATATTTTATGAAGAAGATAAATATAGAAATTAAACCACTTATTATACTTAATGTAATTAGGGAATACAATTAGATCTATAAAGAGGAAAAAGAGAAAAAAAGAAAAAAAACTAAAAACTGGTTATAATGTATTGCATAATATAAATTTGTCTTATGTCAGACCATCTTTCTTTAAGAATTACATCTAGTAAGTAACCCCAATATTTCTGATAAGTGTTTCTTTTTTCTTTTTGTATAAACTAGTTTGTGAGATGAGATATATTTAATAGCAAGGTTGCTAAAGCCTTCCCATGTAATTGGAGATGTGACATTCCAATTTTTATTGATATAAAATTTAATAAGAGCACACATTGTGATAATGACTTTTTTTATTTTTGGAAGTCGAGTTGTGTTAATGTGTAATATAGCTGTCTCCCATGACAGGGTTGATTTTTCATATCCCATCTTCACTAATCTAGCTCTTAAAGAGCATCATAGGTTGCGTACCTTGCTACATTTCCACATGACATGGAGAATAACTGCAGTTTGGTTTGGGCAGTGAGGACATATAGGCGAGAAGTTGGAATTGAACTTATTTAGTTTTGATGGGGTATAGTATACATTGTAATTTGTCATAATTTGTGTATACAGCAGCTTCTTAAAATGAATTAATTTTATCATATTCTCAATGGCCAATCTCTCTTATTTTCATCTGTCAGAGATTTGTTTTTTCTTGCCAATAGTTTGAAAATAATAGAGAATTCCGGTGTTTTATGTTTGTTACAAGTTTATATGTCTTAGAAATTGTTTTCCTCTTCATCTTAAGGTTTTCTAGTATTAGTTTTACTAAGTTAATATCCTGCAAGTCAACTTGTGTTTGTGAGAATTTAGCATTTATGAGATAATAGATTTGGGTAAAAATAACAGTATATTTCTTAGTAAGATTTAGTTCTAGTCTTATTTGTTGTAGTTTGGATTCTCTCCACTGGTATATTTCCCATACTGTGAGATCTTTTATCAGAGGGTAATTTGTTAGATTTAAGGATTTATTGTTTATTAGTAGGTTGGGATTTAGGTGGAGTGGTTGTACAAAGGCAAGAGCATCTAATAACTGCAATGATTTAAATAATTTCTGTGTAGTAATAATCATGTACTTAATTAGTGGGTGTATATTCTTCATGAATATGCCATTTTGATTTAGGTTTAAAAATGGTAGGGATTTGCTGTTATACCCAAGGGATTTCAGTTGTTCAGACCAGATTTTGGTCCAGTGGGATGTCCAGGTATTTACATATGGGTCATGGCTTATTATCTGTATTAGTCTTTAGGCAGTAATTATACTATAATATAGTTTAAAATCGGGTAACCCCAATCCCGCTTTATCTTTGGTAAGTACAAGTTTGTCATATTTAATTCTAGTGGATTTGGGGTATCATAAGAATCTTGATATAGCTTTTTCTATATCAAGAAAGAATTTTGGGGGAATATTTGAAAAAGTAGCATTTAGCTGAAAGAGCATTCTCGGTAAAAGGTTCATCTTAACAACACTAGCTTTTGAGAGTAATGACATATTAATATTTTTCCACCTATTGATGTCACTTTCAATACTGGTCCATGTACTCAATAGGTTTATTCTTTATCATATCCTTAAAGTCAGGAGTAAATATTATTCCTAGGTATTTTATCTGGTAACTTATCTTGATCTCACTCATGGGAAAGTAAAATTCCTTATGACTTATAAGATTCATCGGAAATATGTGGGATTTGTTTAGATTTATAGTTAGAGATTTCAGAGAACTCATTTACAGCTTTAAGTATTTTTGGGAGGTCAGTAGTGGGAAGTTGAAAATATATATTTAAGTCATCAGCAAAAGCAGAGAATATAAGATTTGTATTATAGATTTTAGGTATGTGATGGAAGGTTTTTTGTGAAATAAACAGGAGGAGAGGTTCTAGATGAAGATTAAAGAGGTATGGGGAAAGAGAGTTTTTCGGCAATGTTTAAGGAATGCACTTTCCTTCCACCTTGTTCTGGTACTTTTAAAAGGAAAAAAGAGTGAATAGCTTCAGTCAAACACCTCTCTGTCACTACTTTAGACATGAAAGTAGGCTTAGTAAATTGACCCTGTCTTTGTGAAAAATCAAAAAGGTTTTGCTGGATTTATGGCTTGTAACTCAGAGACTCCCCTAGCACAAGCAAGAGCCAGCAACAGCAGTGATACTTTAAGACAGTGGAAGCAACTTTTTCAAATGGTACCAGAGTGAGTTTTTTCCAGTATATAATCTAGGTCCCATGGTGGAGTAATGTCCTTTTTAGGTAGTTTGAGATGAAGTACCCGTTCAGGAACTGTTTAATGATAATTCAGAATATGTGTAGGGAGTCTACATGCAGACAGTTCAACATGGCTGAAACATGTACCTTCAGAGAGGCAGAAGAACAGTTCAGTTTTGTAAAGGTTTGACAAAGTTGAGAACTAGACATGAACGAGCTGAATTGGAGTCCTGGTCTGCAGCGAGACAGCAGAGGTTGAATATATTCCACTTAGCTAGGCTTGAATGCCCTGGATCTGGACTTCCAACTGCCTTAGTAATAGTTAGCGCCTCCTCTGAAAACATGTACCTGGGAAGGGATATCACCTAAGCTGTCAGCCTTAGAATCTCTGGCTTGAGTGCAGCAGAGACCCTTTATTCAGAGTCAAAATGTCCACTTGCTGAGGTAATATAATTAGTTCTGACTTTTCTAGATTCAGCAGGAGGAAGAACTAATACTATCTGGGCAAAAAAGAGTGCATTCAATAGCACGTCTGTTTTAATAACTTTGACGTTTTGCAATATAATGAGGATTCAATGCATCAGAAGTGAAAAGTGAAGAGAAATAAGACACACCCAAGGCATCCCTCCTCCAAGCTCCTGGAGTGGCTGTCCAGCAACCAAACATTATGTACTGTCTGGTGTCTAGTGAAGCAAAATGGTTGCCTTCTTGCACACTTCACCTGTGGTCACGTCCAGAAATATATCCCGCTTCAACTTCTGTTCATGACAGCCTGGCTGTGACCTGCTCAGTTTGTCTAAGACATTCACCACGAATGTTGCGTTAGCTGCGCTGAGGGTCAAAACTGACTCTTGGGCAATCTCCAAGGCTGCCTGTAAGGCCAGTCTACATAAGATGCAAAAGTGGTTGACCCCCTGCTTGATGACATGCTACATCACAATGGTATTATCTGTAAGGATGTGCAGGGTTCTCAGAGTGCCAATCTGTTTGAATTATTTTACTGCTAAAGCAACTACTGTAATTTTCTTCACATTTACATGTTTGCTTCTCATGTCTATCGCAAATGCCCTGAACCTATACAGTAGGCAAATGAGTTGGAAGAAATCAAACCCTATACCACTGACCACAGGAAGCAGCTCATCTCCCTAGTCTGAGATGCACCCCATCTAATATCACAACAGTTCCTTTTTATACAAGGCAAAATGGAGATGATGGGAGCATCCAGTAACTGATAATGCTGGGACTGGGACCATCTGTTCCTGAGGTACCATACACCTTCTTCACATACAGTTGGCATTATAGGGACCATAAGTATATAATGTGCTGTATACCCCCAAAGCCTGAGAAATTACATTGTCCTGATGGTGTCTTTTTCAGGACTGACTCAATAAAGTGCAACAGAGTACTTTGTTTTCTGGGAGTAAGCATAACTGTGACATGGATGGGCTGACAAGAGAAAGAGTTAACCTATGAAAGGATGTCAGGATAAACTGCAAGAAAATACAGTTGTGTAAAATCTTACTATAAAAGTAGATGTCATTTTCTTCACGGTTGCAGTATTGTTTACTAAAGGATTCCCTGCCAAGGATAGCCCAAAGTCCAGCCAGTATATCAAAGCCTTATGATTTTATACATGTGGTACGTCACATATGCTCCCCACACAAGGCGTAGGGCATAAAGGTAACATAAGTATGTACATACCTCAGAAATGAAAAGCCCCAGGAGGAACAACAGTCCAACCAATTAGGAAGAACATGTCCATCCAGAAGGAGAAAAAAGAAATGAGCAGAAGGGAGAGGAGGGAGCAAATACTGCAACAGTTGAAGGGAAGGACATCTAACACGATGACCTTCCATATCACTGTTGAATATTATTTACTAAAGGAAGAGTACACAAAAGTTCAAGAGGAAACTTGGCAGAAGGAAGGTCAGGAAGAGCCCTCAAGAAACCCATGCAGGACAGCTCTGGCAAAGCCATCTCTTGCTATGGAAATATCCATAATACTTAGCAAAAGTATGGACAGAGGTCTAAGTAGCAGCCTCATGAATATAATTGGTATCCAATCCTTTGAAAAAAGCACCAGCGGAAGCCACAGCCCTGGTAGAATGAGCCTTTACAGAGGCAGAAAGGCATTTTCCATGAAAGGAATAACAAAATGAAATGGCCTTATTAATCCATGACAATATGGTTTGCTTATAAACAGCCAAACCTAGTGATGTGGGATGAAAGGAAATAAAAAGTTGCTCAGACATATGGATGGCCTTCATCTTATCCAAATAATATCTGAGCTGAATATGCAAACCAAGGTGTGAAGAGCCTTCTTACTACCAGACTGCAGAGATGGAAAAAATGAGGACAAATTAATAGACTAAGAGACACTTTGTTAACCACCTTGGACATGATACAAGGATTAGTATGAAGAGACACTCTGTCCCTATGAAAAGCCAAAAAAGGAAGAACAGCCATAACAGCCTGGAGTTCAGATACTCTCTTAGCTGAAGTAAGGACCAAAAGAAGAACAGTCTTCCATGTACAATGTTGTAAGGAAGCTGAAGCTCAAAAAGAGCCTGAGTCAATTTTTCAAGTACAAAAAATTAAGGTCCCAGGAAGATGCAACAGGCTTCCTGGAAGGCCTGATATGAGTTACGAAGAAGTCTGATATGTAAAAAAATGAAAGTGCTTAACTATATTTCTGGTTTTATTTACTTTTTTTTAATAAATTGTGAATATTTTTCTGCCCTCGCTTTTTGCTGCTTTGCTTGTTTAGTTTCATTTGCATTCGTAGTTTTGGCTGCTGTGTGTCAGATATGTACTGTGAGAAGTTAATGGCAGACGAGCATAAATAGCTGATAAGTGAGCTTTGAACAGAAGAATATGGTTAACCAGCATGGAGCAATTCACACAAATAAGAGAGAACCAGATCGATCTTCATAAAAAGTGGATCCTCGTTACAAGCAAGGCACCAAACAGAAAATCTCTTCCATTTGGGCACACAGCATTTCCTGGTAGTGGGTTTTCTGGATTCCTGCAGTACCCTAAGCAGATCTTCAGTACAAAGTTGCCTAAAAGGGATCAAAACCCTACAACCCACAATGTCAATTGAAGAGCGGACAAGTGAAGATGGATCAGGGACCCTTATCTTGTGTGAGTAGGTCCACCCTGTGAGGTAACTTGTGGTGACTGCCGCTGGCTAGGTGAAGAAGGGGGAACCAATGCTGTTTGGACCAAAAGGGAGTCACCAACAAGATTTTGGGGGAGTCCTGCTTTATATTGTGCAGGACTCTCAGATGCAGAGAACGGGGAGGGAAGGTGTACAGAAACAACTCCTGCCAAGAAAAAGATAGGGCTCCCACCTTCCAAGTCAGAGTAATTGGGTCTCTGTTGAAAAAAAAGAGTAAGTTGTTTGTTCAAAGGGGAAGCAAAAAGGTCTGAGAAGTACTCCACTGATGGACAATGTCCAGAAGCATTTCTGGGTGAAGCATCCATTTGTAAGCCCATGTTTTGGACCTGCTCAGTCTGCTGGACTTCTGAAAGAATGTATACAGCTTGAAGAGTCAGTAGATACTGGAAAGCTAGATCACAAACTTGAACAGCTAGTCTGCAAAGAAGGCAGAATTGTGCCCCCCCCCCCTTCTTTGTTGCTATATCACATCAATGAGGTATTGCCTGTAAAGATTTTGAGAGGCCCTGGAAGAAAGAGGGAATGAAATGTCTGAAGAGTGAAAATCAGAGCTGTCATCTCCTTGACATTGATGTGGTCTGACCTGTGATAAGGAGGCCAGAAACTCTGGACCTTGAGGGAACTGAAAGAAGCTCGCCACTCCATATTTGACTCATCCAAAGAAAGTTCCTGAGAAGAGATTGCGGGTTGAAAATTTCCAGGATGACAGACTGCTAATGAATACACCACTGAGGCTCAAATTTGAGACGTATAAGAAGAGGGTCTAGAAAATCTAGTGGATGACAATATTGGAGCCATATTGACTTTAGGAACCACTTAGTTTTCTCATATGAAGTCTGGCTAGAAGTGGCGCAGGAATGGTGGAGGCCATGAATCCTAGCACCCTGAGAAACTCCCTAGCTGTAATTGAAACCAGAGGAAGAAGGGATTGGAAAAAAAAAAAAGGTGATTAGAGAAAAAGCCTTGGAAGGAGGGCAGGGAAGCCAGCATAGGAATTGTCTAGAGCCTACGACCAAGAAATACAATCCTGAGAAGGAACCAAGACTGATTTCTGGAAGTTTACTGTAACCCCCAGGCTTTGTAACAGAAAAACAGTATACTGCAGGTGCTGAAGCAAGATCTCAGGGGGGAGGAAGCCTGAATGAGCAGATCACCCAGATGAGGAAAGATCCGAACCCCTCTCATCCTGCAAAAGACAATCCCAGGAGTGAGGCATTTGGTGAATACCCTTAGGGCAGTAGAGAGGCCAAAGGGCAAAGCAGAGAACTAAAAAGGCAAAGAAGAGACAGAGAAATGCAAAAACTTCCTGAAAAGGGGATGAATTGGGATGTAAAGAGAAGAATCCTTGAGATCGGGGGGGGGGCAAGAAAAGACTAAGGAAGGCGGACTGGAAACATGGTTTGAAGGGCTAACATCAGAAAGGAAGGGACCTTCAGAAAGGTCTTGAGAGAAAAGGTCTAGAATGGGCCTCCAGGTGTCTTCCTTCCTGGGAACCAAAAACATTCTGGAATAAAATCCTCACCCTCCTGGGAAGGGGGCACAGCTTGAATAGTGCTGTGAGCAAAAGGCCGGGATGTAGTTCTGAGAAGAAAGGAAGCTGTTTCTGAGGAGCGGGATGCCCAGAAAAGGAGGAAGGGATTTCCATAACATGAAGTATCCCTGGTGGATGATGGACAGAACCCAAGAATCTTGAGTTTCCCTTAACCAAATGGGAAGGGACAGGGAAAGATGAAGGGATAAGAGGACCTGACTCAAGAAAAGGGGAAGCAAACAGACAGAACCTGGCTTGTCTTGAAAAGGAGGTTTCTAAGAAGCAGGAGTCACAGTAGACTTAGCAGGAGGAACCTGCGTAGAACTCTTCTTACCTTTGGGAAGAGGGTGAAGCTGTTTGCGAGCAAAGGCAGACTTAGATGGATAACACAAAATATGCTTCAATTCCTGCAGGTCCTTACTTTATCCTTAAGAGACTTAAAATGCTCAGTAGCTGCAGAGTCAAACATGTTCTTACTGTCAAGAGAAGCAACCAACAATTTAGTCTTAATATCATCAGGCAAAGGCTGGAGATGAAGCTGAGTAACCTCTCAAAACAACCAAAAGCAGTAGCCCTATATGAGGCATCAGCTGCAACATGGCTACATTTAATAGTGTGGCAAGCTACTAGAAACGTACAGCCCAGTAAAGAGAGGGTTGAAGCCTTCCCCTCGGAATCAAGGAGGTCTGAGATAGACTGGGAAGCCTGAGAAAGAAGGGCTAAAACATACCCGGTCATATAGGTCTTGTAATTAATAGTCCAAAAGGGCAAGGTGGCTGCAGTATATATCTTTTTGCCTAGCTGTTCCATAGCTCTACTGAACTTGTCTGAAGGAATTAGTTGAGTACAAGGGAAAGTTTAGTGGGTTGGTCAGAAGAGACAGATACTACAGAAGGCATTTGTAGAGGAATTTACACTCATCATGCACTTTGTTAAATGTATCGGGTTTCTTAGGGCCTGGAGGTTGAAAATCCGGTGCCAAGAAACTACTGTAAAGGTATCTAGGAGGGCAGCCAAGACTAGAGGTACAGCAGAGGGCTTAGGGGACTCCATCTGGAGGAGCTCATAATACCTCTTTTAAATGTCAGAAACCTGAGAACAGTCCCAATTAAAATATTCCATCATACGAGAAACAGTAGCCCCAAAGGGGAGTTCTTCCATGGGAGAATCAGGGCTAATAGAATCCTCCTCCTCACAGCCATTATCCAAGGAAGAAGAGATTGGAGAGAAAGACTCTTCCCCAGAATCCAAATCCTCTTTAGAGGAGTCCTGCTGTCTGGGCCTCTTCAGTGAGGTAGAAAAACAAGGGGAAGCAGGCACAGACACTCCTTGGGGAGGCTTTAAGGTCAACAATGCATTAAATAAGCCATGGGTAAAATCCTGCCATTCCCCTTGAGGATTTTTAGCAGCAGGGGACACGTTTGTTTTTTTTTTTTTTTTTTTGCTTTTTTTTTTGAGGGACATCTACCCTAAATACGCTAGGAGATTCAGACGGTTGCCTAAATTCAATCAACATAGTATGAATCTCCTCCCAAACAAATATCTACTGTAACCCCCTCAGTCCCTCTGAAATAATCAGCCAAAGTTCCCTTCGACATCCAGAGCGGACGTTTGGGGAGCCTCTGAGGATGTGCGAGAAGTCATATCCATGCAGCCTCTGATAGACTGTAGCACAGGAATTCAAAATTACCAGATAACCCTCTGGGCTTTCACCAGCCTTGGGAGAGAGGTCTAGGGCACACGTGACAGAAGCCAAATCAGACCTGAGTTTCTTGGGCAAGCAGCTGATCTTCAAGACAAGAAGATTCTGCCATAGTGCCCTGCACAAACTTAAGCCACTGGTTTTCCAGGTACATAGATAAGGAGGAGAGACAATTATGCAGGGTCTTGGGGACAAATGCTTGGCCGATGGAACATTAGGTATGGTCATAAGAAGCACCCAAACAGAACAGACACTGCCCATGATGATCCTTATGGGGAATATGCCTCCCACATTGAATTTTCCCTTCCTGGATGAAATGTAACCTCACAAAATTATAAAAAAAAAAAAAAAAAAAAAAAAAAAAAAGAGAAAGATAAGAAGAAATCCCAATGGGGCACTCATCTGAAACATGGCTTGTTAACCAGCACAAAAGGAGGAGTGTTCAGATGATTAAAGATGGTGTTCAGACTGGTGGCAAAGAAGTTCTGAGGTATGTACATCCGTATGCCACCTTTATGCCCTATGCCTTGAGAGGGAGCATAAGTGTGATGTACGATGTCTATAAAATCATAAAGCTTTGGTATACTGGATGGGCGTTGGGCTACCCTTGCCAGGAATCCCTTTAGTAAAGAATACTGCAAGAGTGATATGGAAGGACATCTTCAGAATTTCTTGTACCGAGTTCACATGGATCAGACATCATCCAGGCAGGGATAATTGTGCTTCAGGAAAAAAGCAATTACTAAAGCCAGGCACTTTTATGAAAATTCTGAGTGCAGTAGAAAAGCCAGAGGGCAAGGAGGTGAACTTGGAAGTGAAGGCCCTCTGCTTTAAATCTTAACTACTCTCTCTGTACATTTGCAATGGGAATATGGAGGTAGGCATCCTTTAGGTGTAAGGTGGCCATGAAAGCTGGTGGTGAAAAAAGAGGAAGAAAGCCTTGAAGTGCGAGCATTGTGAAATTTCGTACCAAAAGGAACTGTTTATCCTGAAAAGTTTAAAATATGTCAAAGTCCTTACATTTTTTCTTTTTTTACACATTTTTTAATTTCAGCAATTGTATTTTACACATTTTCTTACTTTTCAAAAATTAGCTTTTACTCCAACACTAAATACATTGCTCAATTCCTGCCTTCCCTGTTCTTGAATATTGCTCTGCAAGTATTGTTCCAACAAATACTTATTTCAATGCAATATGTTCCTTCCCTTAAGATCTCATTTCCAATTCTTTTTTCACCTTTACAATATTCAATACTTCAGTTACAGTAGTTGGTTTAGGTTTTGATTTTTTATTTTCTAATAATTGCTTTTTTGACAGCATTAAACTTTGCAAAACCTTACTATGTCAAGACAATTCAAGTCCTGTGTTCCAGCTCAAAAGAATAATTTCTTTAGTTGCAACCATTTGCTCCCCCAACATTTTTGACAATACTTTGTAGGAATTCCTTTACAACAAGCCAAATTATTACCACACTGATTTACATCAATTTGGGCAACATGTCTGTCATTCTCTTACAGACAAATACTCTACAATCATGGTTTAAATTTGAAATGGGTCTACATGAAGCTGGGTCTGAAAGGACTTGACCCTCTTTGGGTAATACAGCCATCACAGCTTTCTTCCAAGAAGCTGGTGCTTCCCCTTCTTTTACAATAATATTAAACAAAATCTTCCAGATATTTATCACTTTCTTCCCTTCAAGCTTCCACACAGGAATAAATCAGTACCTGGAGACTTCCCTGTTGATTGATTAAACATAACTGTTTTTATTTCACTTTTTATCTCAACTATTATTTGATGACCCTCTTCAAATTACCTTATTTTTTTGGTACAAAAGAGTCTTGAGTAGAATCCTGTATTTTCCTCCCCTTTTGGTACTCATTCTATGGCTCCTTAGTTTAGGAGGTACTCCAATACTAGAGGGACCAGAGGCATTTCTTCCTTGGAGACTGAGAGGGAAACCTTGAAAAACTGGATGTACTCTTGAACTGAAGTTTATAACCTTACCTCAGGATGCTGAGGATATATTGGCCCTAGAAAACATTATTCTATCTTCTGCAAATAGACTCAGACAGCCTCCTTGTTTTCAGAAGGGTGAAGCTGTAAAGGGAATATGATTTGAGAACCAGGACTGTGTAGGATTTCTCTGCAAGGAGGAAGGGGGAACTTGACTGAGTCATAACAGATCCTGGAGTTGGTCATAGTCCTGAGGGACTCCAGGTTTATCATTTTTCTGAGCTTACCTTCATTTTTATAGGGTTCCTTCACCTTTTCTTGTTTAGGGAAGACTGGCTAGATCTTATAAGGCCAGTTTCTGCTGCATGTTTGTATATTTGAATGAAAAACTGACCTGATACATTGTCTTACCTTTTTCCTCTAACCACTTACAAACGTTCTTAGCCAGGGGTCTGTCAAGAAGTCTTTATTTACCCAAGGGGTCGTTAATGAGCTCTGTCTTCACATACAACAGCGGTCATCTCCTCTGGCATGTCTAAACATTACTGATCCTTAAGCTGCTGTCAAACATGATGCATCTAGTACATCATAGGCCCATTCCTTGGAATGCTTAGCCACACTGGTAGAGAGAGAGAGAAGCATTTTTTGTCTTAAGCCCTGTCCTAAAAATTATGTGCCTCAGAATAAAGCTGGTCAAAAAGAAATTCATGTAGCTTAAGAATTTCAGTTTGGAGGTTCACAGCCAAAAAAGCTAGGGTAGCATTTTATATATATATATATATATATATATATATATATATATATATATATATATATATATAGTGTGTGTGTGTGTGTGTGTCTGAATGTGCATCTATAGGAGTAGTACTAACTAGCAAAATCTGTTAAAGTAAACACTTGTGTTGTAGACACACTTTAGTTAACAGAACAGATGGCTGACAGATGTTTGAGACTGACAATTTGCAGGGTAGGGGAATATGCCTTTTTCCCTGGGATTGTGCAAGCTTGGAAACTGTGTGTGTGTGTGTGTGTGTGTGTATATATATATATATATATATATATATATATATATATATATATATATATATATATATATATAAACATTAACAAGGGGTATGAGGGTGTAGGGGGCCTGCCCCCTGTGAAAAAAAGAAGTTATGTACTTACCATAACGTTCCATCTGAGTAGTTATACTACATTTTTCTGCAACCTGTGAGTATTCGGATCCATATCGGATCCAAGCCGGCAACTTATTTTCTAGCATCTGCTCAGAGCTCCTCCCCCTACCCATAATACACCACCATCTCCTATCTTTCCTCAGATCGAGTTTACTGCAACTATATACTTTAGCAACCCAACTAAATAAATCTAACATGTTTATCCACATGAAAAGGTCAGGGGACCGGAGGGTGGGAAGGTTGCAGAAAAATGAAGTATAACTACTCAGATGGAAAGTTATGGTAAGTATATAACTTCTTTATCTGAAGTAGTTAACTTCATTTTATCTGCAACCTGTGGGACAGAGTTCCCAGCTACTCAACAAATCCTGAGACGCCCTCATGGAAGGATATTCCTGAGCACCGCAGAGCCAAAGAATGCTCTCCCTCTGGAAATAAGATCTAATTTGTAATGGAAGATGAAAGTATGTGAATTTGCCCAAGTTGCTGCTGCACAAATGTCATCCAAAGGAACCTTAGACCAAAAGGCAGCGAAGTCACCATGGACCTGGTAGAGTGAGCTTTAATCAGACTAGGAGGAGATAAACCCTTGGATTTGTAAATATGTAAAATGCAAAGAGTGATCCATCTCACTAAAGAAACCTTGGAAATGGCCTTTCCCAAACGAGGTTTAGAAAATGAGACAACTGATCAGACTTATGGAAGGGTTGTGTTCTATGAAGGTAGAAACGAAGTTGTCTATGAACATCTAACAAATGAAGTTTATATTCACCTTTGTTCTGAAAATTTGGAAAGAAAACAGGTACATTAATTGTCTGGTTTATGTTGATTGAGATGCCACTTTGGGTAGAAAAGAAGGATTTGTACGGAGAGAGATCCTGTCCTTATGGAAGACCAAATAAGGAGGCACGGCAGACAAAGCCTGAAGCTCAGAGACCCTCCTAGCTGGCGTAATAGCCACTAGGAAGGCCGTCTTCCAAGATAAAAACTTTAAATCCACTGATGATGCAGGTTCAAAAGGAGGAGTTACTAATGACTGGAGAACCAAAGTGAGATCCCAAGGAGGAACCGAATCTTTGATAGGAGGACGCAAAAGAAAAGTGCCTTTTAGAAAGGCTTTATACAGCCTAGAAGAGGTCAGGGCAATCTTATTTTCACCGACATGAAAATTAGAAATGGCTGCCAGCTGTACTTTTACTGAGGAGGAACTAGCTCTACTAGTCAAGAAATCCAACCCCGTTGGAACAGGGGCTGTAAAGGATCCAGGTTTCTCTGAGAGGCCCACAGAGAAATGTCTCCCTTTACTGCAATAAACTTTCCTAGTGGAATCTTTGAGAGAAGCCACTAGTATAGATTTAACAGGGGATGAAAGACCGGGGGTCCTGGCAATCAAGGGAACTGGAGCAGCCAAGCTGTCAGCTTGAGACTGTTCAGAATGGGAGGGTAGGCACCCAAAGGATGACAGATTAGATCCAAGCAGGGATCCAGAATCCACAAAGGAGCTAGAATATGAGACCAAAGGAAGGGGAACCACACTTGACGAGGCCAGAATGGGGCAATGAGGATCACTTTGCACCCCAGTCGGCAAGCTTTCTGAAGAAACTTCGGAATGAGTGGTAATGGTGGGTAAGCATACAATAACCCAGGGGGGTGCCAAACATGGACTAGTGCGTTTCTGGGGGCATCACCTGGTGAGGGAATCTGAGCAAAGAACTCACTGCACTTTGCATTGGAAGGAGATGAGAAGAGATCGCAGCAAGGCTGTCCCCATGCAAGGAATATCTCCTCCACTACTGACTGTTTCAGAGACCACTTGTATGGCATCAGAATAGCCTGAGTCAATCTGTCTGCTAAAATGCTGGAACATCCCAGGATGTGCGTTGCAATCAGAAACCGACAGGTGGAAATCACCCACTCCCACACTCTCATGGCCTCGCGACACAGAGGGTAAGATCTGGTTTACCCCTGCTTGTTGATATACCAACCAACATGTTGTCTGACTGAATTGTAATTGTACCAAGAGGAAGGACAGTGTGGAAGGCTTTCAACACAAAGCATTGCCCTCAACTCCAGAACATTTATGTGCAACTTGGTCTCTATCTGGGACCAAGTGCCTTGGACCGTCCTTCCCGAACAGTGTCCCCCCCACCCGAGTTAGGAGGCGTCCATGGTCACTGTGGCTTAGGCTGGAGATGACACGAAAAGGCATCCCGCTGCAATGTCCAATGAATGAAGCCACCAAAGGAGAGAAGTCCTGCAGGTGTAACTGATCCTTATCGGAAAATCTATGGGCAGGTCGAGCCAAGACCATTGGACAGCTAGGGTCCATTGAAGGACTCGCATGTGAAGGCGTGCACAGGGGAGAATAGAGATCGTGGCAACCATGGAGCCCAGGGTCCGAAGAACATCACTTGACTTTGGAAATTTGAGGTCCACGATTAGAGCGATGTGGTACCTGAGGTTTAAGATCCTTTCTGATGTTAAGAAGACTTTTAGTTGCAAAGTGTCTAGCCATGCCCCGATAAAATCTAAAACTTGTACTGGTTGCAAAAGGGATTTGTGAACACTGACTGTAATCCCCAGCCGATCTGCCAAGAGAAGAAAATAGTCTTGGGCCAGACAAAGACGACGCTTGGTGGACGCAGCGAAGAGCCAGTCATCCAGGTAAGGAAATACCTGAATTCCCTGAAGCCTCAGGTGAGCTGCTACTACTGCCATTACCTTGGTAAACACCCTGAGGGCTGTGGTAAGACCAAAGGGTAAAGCTCTGAACTGGAAGTGACTGGCTCCCAACCAGAAGTGAAGAAACCCCCTGGAGGTTCTGTGGATCTTGATATGGTAGTAAGCATCTTGGAGGTCTAACGAGCAAATCCAGTTGCACTCGTGGAAATAAGGCAGAAGGGACTGTAGGGTGACCATCCAGAACTTTTGTTTGGTGACATAAAGGTTCAAAGTTGACAGGCCTAAAATGGGCCTGGGGTCCCCCATCTTTTTTGGTACTAAAAAGAACCTGGAGTAAAAGTCTAATCCGGAGGGGGACCAGTTAGATGGCTCGTTTGTGAAGCAGCTTTGAAACCTCTAGAGTCGCGGCCTCCCTGTGAGCGGGTGGGACATCCAGGAGGCATCTTGTAGCACTTGGTGGGGCAACAAATGAGATAGTGTAGCCTCTGGATATTATTTGTAGCACCCAACGATCTGCAATTATGGACTCCATTGCAGCTGGGTGCAAGGACAATCTCCCCCGACTGCCTCCAGAGTAGGACAGTCGGGCAAACCCTCAAGGCTGCTGCATGGGCCTGTCAGAAAAAGGTTCCCTAGACCCGAAATTCCTGGGACCCCTCTACCTCTAGGTCAGAGTCGATCCTCTCCCCCTCTGCCTCTGGAGAATGAGTTGTCCTGAAACTCCCGGGAAAATGGAGATTTCCGGAACCACATCTTCTTTTGCCCTCTTTGGTTCCTAGAAAAGGACCGCTGAGGGTTAGAGAAGCAGATCCCGAAGGCAGACA
Organism: Protopterus annectens; assembly: GCF_019279795.1. NCBI lineage: Eukaryota > Metazoa > Chordata > Ceratodontiformes > Protopteridae > Protopterus > Protopterus annectens. Next base: position 760,551,714 of record NC_056737.1, read on the forward strand.
AAATCTTGCCATCTTTTTCACTCTGGACAACAGTGTCACGTACTGTCTTCCCGAAAAGTGAGGAA
>NC_056737.1:760911778-761034278 GCF_019279795.1 Protopterus annectens
GAACTGCCCTCACTAAGGCAAAAACACAGCATCCATGGGACCGGATGGTGTCCCCGGCTGTGTGCTTCATGAACTCAACGAGGAATTAAACCCACAGTTAGGACAGCTGTTTAATCTTAGCCTCACCTCAGGATATGTACCCAAGGAGTGGCGACGCACTGTGGTCCCACTTCATAAGGGCGGTGCCTCCACAGACCCTGGAAATTACCGCCCATTAGCTTGACAAGCCTTATCTGCAAAGCCATGGAGAGGATCATAATGGAACTCATAAATAAAGACATAGGGAACTTGCAGACTTTGGATCCAACCCAGTTTGGCTTTGTCAAAGGCAGATCCTGCCTCTTAAACTTGGTTGACTTTTTCGAGACAGTCACCAAGGCCATTGATGAGGGAAAGGCAGTCCATACAGCCTACCTCGACCTGGCAAAGGCCTTCACACAATACCCCACTCAGGTATCATCGAAAAACTCATCAGCTTGAATGTAAACCCATACATCACAAGATGGGTTGCAAACTGGCTAAGTGACAGAACCCACAGGGTCAGAGTTGCTGGAGCCATGTCAGACTCAAAGCCTGTCACAAGTGGTGTCCCACAGGGCTCAGTCCTGGGTCCACTCTTGTTCGGCATCTACTTTTCTGAAGTACAAGCAAACACAGGAGGGTTATGGCTGACAAAGTTTGCAGATGACTGCAAACTGGGCCATAGTCGAAAACACATCTGACACAGATATCCTCCAGAAGGGCCTCACAGAAACGGATAACTGGTGCCAGAGCCATGGCCTGAAGTTAAACGCCAAAAATGCATAGTCATACCCTTCGGGAAAAACAAGGTTACCCCTAGCTACCATATAGGTGGCAATCCACTGAGCACAGAAAAGTCATCAGGGATCTGGGGACCCAAGTTGACAGTAGCCTTCGCTTGACACTCATGTTGCTAAAGTAGTTAGGAAAACCTTCTATATCGCCCACCTGATCATGAAGGGATTCACATCTAGATCAAGGGAGGTCATCGTCCCCCTGTACTCATCACTCATTAGACCTATGATTGAGTACAATGCCCGCTCGAATGTATCTGACCAGATACCTGCTGCAGCTTGAAAGGCCCCAAAAGTTCCTCACCAAAAGGATAAAGGGTCTCAAAAATATGTCTTATGCTGCCCGACTGAAAGAACTCCAGCTCTATTCAGTCTCATACCGCTTGCTCAGAGGTGACCTGTGCCTGACATATAAGGCCATGTCAAACCCAGATTTGATGAATATGCTTCACCTCAAAAAATCTAGATCCCTCAGAACCACAAGGGCGGGAGACTTAAACCTTGACACGGTTATAAATAGAACGTGCTGGAGGGACAGATTGTGGAACAAAATCCCGGTACATGTGAGGCAGAGCACCTCGCTGGCCTTGTTCAAGAGGAATCTTGACCAATGGATGGGAGATCGCAGATATACCCCAGGGATTACTTCAGTGTCACTGCTTGACAGAGGCACAGAAAAATGATAGGCATAGTTTTTATTCAAACTAAAGGGGTGGCGAAAGCCACATAACTATGGGCTAGGCTTATAAATGCCCTTGGGCAGATAGCCTAGTATGAACCTATGAACCTATGACACCAGCTGGAAAACCTTTTCCATTCAGATATGTAGGGTTTCTTAGTATTGGGTTTCCTGGCCTCCTGTAAAACACTAAGCACGTCCTCAGAGAAAAGGTGTCTATAAGGAATCAAAATCTTATCACCCACACAGTCAGCTGAAGAGAGGACAGGTAGGGATGGATTAGAGATCCTTGGTCTTGTGCAAGTAGGTCCACCCTATGAGGTAACTAGTGATAATTGCCCTTGGCTAAATGCAGAAGAGGGAACCAATACTGTCTTGGCCAAAAGGGAGTCACCAGTATGATTTTGGGTTTGTCCTGTTGAATCTTGAACAGGACTTTCAGAATGAGAGGAAGGGGGGAATGCACATAAAAACATCCCCTTCCAAGAGAAAGAGAGGGCATCCACCTTCCAAACTAGAGGACTTGGGACTCTGACACAAAGTTGAGGAAGTTTTTTTCGAAGTGGAGACAAAAAGATCTATTTGAGGAGTACCCCACTTATGAACAATGTCCAGAAACATCCTGTTGAGCATCCATTCATGGGATTGAGTCAAGGACTTGCCCAGTGTCTGCCACGTAATTTTGATATAAACTGCCTGAAGAGTCACATGATGCTGAACCGTAAGCTCCTACACCATGACAGCAAACCTACAGAGAAGGTAAGATTTTGTTTCCCTGTCTGTTTACATACCACAGGACTGTGGTGTTGTCAGTAAGCACTAAGAGGACCTGGAGAAAAAAAAGGGATGGAAGGCCTGCAGAACCAGCAGGAGCACTCTCATCTCTGATGTTGATGTGCCCCTTTTGCTAAAGTGGAAACCAGACCCCTTGGACTCTCACTGTGCCAAAGGCTGCTCCCCGACCTACCTCTGAGGTGTCTATGAACAGTTCTGGAGATGGAAGCGATGGATTAAAGGGAAGGTCTGGGTTCAGAGATATCTTCTGAATCCACCACTGAAGCTTCTTCTTTAGGCAGGGAAGAGGAGGAACTGCAAATTCCAGGTGATGCCCATGCTGCTGCCAGACAGATTTCAGAACCACTGAAATTTCTTTGTGAGGAGTTTGACTAAAGGTAACATAGGGATGGCGGATGCCATAAATCCCAGAAGTCTCAGAAACTCTCATGCTGTGACAGAGGTCAGAGGAATAAGATTTTGAAAGCAGGCAATGCCAGTCAAAGCCTTTGGTGGAGGCAGGTTGTCAGCATGGGTATAGTCTGAATCTTGCATCCTAGGAAAACATGATCTTGAGAAGGTGCTAGAGATGACTTTTTTTGAAGTTTATTGTGAACCCCAAACTTTGCAAAAGAGTAATTGCAAACTGGAGGTTTTGCATTAACGTCTCTGGAGAGGATGCTTGAAACAGGAGATTGCCCAGGTAAGGAAAAACTTGGATGCCTTGAAACCTACAAAAAGGAATCACAGCAGCTAGGCATTTGGTGAATACCCTTGGTGTAGTAGAAAAGCCAAAGGGCAAAGCAGAGAACTGAAAATGCCAAGAAGCAAAAGAGAAGCATAAAAATTTCATGTAAAAGGATGAATAGGTAAGCGAAGGTAGGCATCCTTGATATCCAGAAAAGCCATGAAAGGCTGAGGAGGAGGTAACAGCAACAAAGTCTGTAGAGATATCATGCGAAAGGAAGGAATCTTCAGAAAAGTAGTTAGGTGTGAAAGATCCAGAATGGGTCTCCAAAGACCTTCCTTTCTGGGAACCACAAACATTCTTGAATAAAATCCTTTTCCTCTTTGATCCTGTGGAACCTGTAGAGTAGTTCCCTGATTTAACAGTTCCTGAAGTACCTCTAGGAATAAATGTAGCTGTTCCTGAGGTGGTTGAGCAATGCCCATGAAAGGAGGAAGGGATTTCCAAACCATAAAATACCCTTGTTGAATTACTGAACGAACTCATGAGTCTTTGGTAATGCCTGACCAAACTGGAAGTGACAGAGAGAGACGAAATGGAGAAGGAATGAGGTTGAGAAGAGAGTGACAGATACTACCTGGCTTGTCAGGAAAAGGCTGCTTCTGTGCAGAAGCCTGAGTAGTCTTAGGTGGAGAAGCCCTCCTTCCACTTTTCTTACTTTTAGGAGAAAGACAGGTCTGTCTCCAAACAAAAGCTGGCTTGGAAGGATAATTCCTTTGGAACTTAGGTACAGGTGAAACCAAAAGACGTTTCAAGTCTTGTAACTCCTTGCCTTTCTCCTGCAAAGACTTGATCAAGTCAGCAGCAGCAGTACCAAGCCATTGTCATCTAAAGTTGCATCAAGCAACTTAACTTTTATGTCATCTGGGAGTGGTTGAAGACTTAGCCAGGAATACCTCCTCAATACAGATCCTGAAGCAGCAGCCCTAGCAGAAGCTCCTGCTGTATCATAGCTACACTTCACAGAATGGAGTCACCTGAGAGGAAGCCCCTAACAAAGACAAGGCAGAAGTTTTCCCCTCAGAATATGGAAGATCAGAAATAGCTCGCGTAGCCTAGAACAGGAGGGTCAAAATACATCTAGTTATATGAGTTTGTTAATTAATAGCACTAAAGGCAATGGTGGCAGAAGTACAGATCTTCTTTCCCAGTCTTTCCATTGTCCTGCTTTCCTTATCAGAGGGAAGACGTTTAGTGGTGGGCAGTAATTTTGAAGACTTATCTGAAGCCACAGAGACCACAGAAGGGTCAGCAGACAGGCACTTACAAAGAAATTTGCAATCAGGCACTTTGTAGAAACTGTTTGGCTTCTTAGGGCAGGGAGCTGAGAACCAAGAGCCTGAGATGCTGAGGATAAGGCAGCCAGTACAGCAGGTAAAAGTGGTAAAGACGACTATTTGTAGGAGCTCAAAATATCTCTTTTGCACATCAGAAACTTGGGAGAAGTCCCACTTGACGTACTCCCTCATCTTAGCAACAGTATCCCCAAAAGTAATCTCAACAGGAGATGCTGGACTAGTAGATTCCTCTTCAGGAGAAGCATACTATAAAAGTGATGACATTTGGGTGGAATAGGACAAAGATTTCTTATCCAAGGAAACCTCTTCATCAGAAGAATCCTACTCCCTTGCCCTCTTGTGAGGGGAAGATGTCCAAGGAGGAGCAGGAACATAGACCCCTGAAGGAGGCTTCAGAGCCATAATGGCATTAAATAAGCCTTGGATGAAACTCTGCCACATGGTCCCTAGAAGAAGAAAAGTACAGTTGTGTACACTTACCACAAATGTAGAAGTTCGAGTGTATTCACTGTTGCAGTCATTACATTTGGGTTATCCTGCTGGCAGGTTGCCCTCAGTCGGCCTGAATTCCAAAGTCTTGGGTTCTGAGTCGGTTGCTGTCACCTCTTCCCTGATGTCAGGTCGTCAGAGGTATAAAAAGATGCAGCCGACGCCATTTTATTTAGTTTCGCTTGCCCCAGATGTCAGATGCCCCCAAAATGGTAGGCTAAAATTATGTAAGCAAAACATACATGCACCAAAATAAGCTTTATCTTCATCTATAAGCAAATACACCACCTAGGTTGCATAGATTAGAGAAGTAAAGATAAGTTCCAGCAAAAATAAGGGGGATGGCGGGTGGGTAACCTGGACTGCAACAGTGAATACACTCGAACATCGACATTTATGGTAAGTGTACACAACTGTACTATGTTCTTCGTGTTTCACTGTTGCAGTCATTACATTTGGGTTGAATCCCAAAGCTATGGTTGGGGGGCTGGAGCTAAACCGTATTAGGAGCGGCTATGAGGCCCTGCACAACTGCAGTGGCAAAGCCTGCCCTGGATTTAGAATAAAAAGGCAGATTGTAATGTTTTGTAAAGGTATGCACTGAACTCCAAGTAGCAACCTCCAAAATGTCTTTGGTTGGTACTCCCCTGAGAAAGGCTGCAGACGTGGCTGCAGCTCTGGTTGAATGTGGCCTAATGCCCTTAGGCACTGGTTTGCCATGCTGTGAGTAGCAGAAACGAATGCAGTGACCTATGCACTTTGAAATAGTCTGCTTGGAGATAGCCTTTCCTTGTGATGCTGTGGCATATGCCACTAGTAATTGCTCTGTCTTTCTGAAAACTTTAGTTTTCTCCAAGTAGAATCTTAGTTGTCTGTGTACGTCCAAAGAATGCAGAATTTTCTCCCCCTTGTTTTGTGGATTTGGATAAAAAGTTGGCAAATTAACTGTTTGGTTAAGGGCTATACTGGATACCACACCTTAGGCATAAATGTAGGGTTTGTTCTCAGATAGACCCTGTCTGGACAGAAAATGATAAAGGGTTCCACAGCCATGAGAGCCTGTAGCTCTGAAACTCGTCTTGCAGAAGTTATTGCTAGGAGCAGAGTTGTTTTCCATAAGAACTTTATGTCCGCAGTAGCAGCTGGCTCAAAAGGAGGTAAGGTGAGTTTTTCCAAGACACAACTGAAGTCCCATGCAGGTATTGGCGTTCTCCTTGGAGGCCTTAAGTTTTTGGCTCCTCTGAGGTACTGCCTTAATAAAGGATGAGAAAAGAGTGGTGGCTATGTATTGTAATGAGCTGAAATGGCAAAGGCATGGATTTTAATTGATGAAAAAGATAGGCCTTTGTCCAGCATCTCAGTTAAATATTGCAAAATCTGAGGAATATTTGGGACAGCTGTATCAGTTCCTTGAGCTTGGTTCCAAGCGCAAAATCTCTTCAATTTCCTAGCATAGGATTTTCTAGTACTACGCCTTCTGGCTTCTAAAATGACATCCATCACAGCTTTACTGAGAGGTGTGGTTTGTATGGCTACATTATCCGCCATGCTGCCAGGTTTAGGGTCCTGAGTTGGCTGTGCAGAATCGGATTGTTTTGCTGGGACAGTAGATGAGGTATTTGAGGTAAGGTCCAGGCTGGGCATTGGGACAAGTTCCTTCAGATCGGATACCAGTACTGGCGTGGCCAGTCTGGGGCAATCAGAATCATTTTTGGTTTCTCCTGCCTGACCTTTAGGAGTACCTTGGGGAGGAGAGGCAGTGGAGGAAAGGCATATACTAATAGGTTTGTCCAGTTGAAAGATAAGGCGTCCACTTTCCAAGCTTGTCTGTGATAAGTCCTTGTGCAGAATCTTTTCAGTTGATTGTTTTGAGGAGGCAAATAGATCTATGTCCGGGCGTCCCCATTTCATTGTTATCATGCTGAAGACTTGTGGATCCAGGTGCCACTCGTGGGGATCCATGAGGTTTCTGCTTAGTTCGTCTGCCAGAGTATTTTCCTCTCATGGCAGGAATTGTGCCTGCAGATGAACTTGGTAAGTCAATGCTGTGTCCCATAAAGCCATGGCTAGTCTGCACAGGGGTATGAATGAGTGCCCCCCCTGCTTATGTACCACATGACCGTGGTGTTGTCTCTGTCTTTATCAGTAGTTGTCCCGGATGAAGTAAGTCCTTGAAGGCTGTCAGGGCACTCTGAACAGCTAGTATCTCTTTTTGATCGATATGTAGATGCTTTTGGTTTGTGGACCAGGTGCCCTGAATGCCTCTTCCTGCCATGTGTGCCCCCCAGGCATAATCTGATGCATCCGTCGTTAGACTCTGCCTAACTGGGGGGTAGTGAGAATTGCTGTCCCTTGTTTTGGTGACCAGCCTTTGCCCACCATCAAAATTCCTGTTGCAGGCAGGGAATTAGAGTAATCATTGTTTCCAGGCTGTGGCAATGTTGTGTCCAGACACTTTTTAGGTACCATTGAATTTTCCTCATATGCAGTCTTGCATATGGAATTAGTAAGATGCAGGATGCCATGAAGCCCAAAGCCTGCAGAATTTTTCTTGCAGATAACTGGGCCTTTGTTGCCATTTCCTTGAAATAGGTAGTCAGTTGCCTTTGTTTGTCTGGAGTGAGATAAGCCATCTGGGCAGTTGTGTTTAATCTTGCACCCAGGAATATTATCTCTTGAGAGGGTACTAGTTTTAATTTCTTTTTGTTGACTGTGTACCCTAGGCCTGTTAAAAGTCTTATCACAAAAGTCAGATGCTGTTGTAGAATGTCCTTGTTCTCTGCTTGTATGAAGCAGTCGTCCAAGTAAGGATATGTTTGTATTCCTCTTTGTCTGCAGTAAGCAATTACTGGTGCCAGGCACTTTGTGAAGACCCTGGGCGCAGTAGATAAGCCAAAGGGCAGTGCAGAGAATTGGTAATGCTTTGAGCCAGCCTTGAATCTGAGGTATCTTCTGCATGACTGTCTGATTGGGACATGCAGGCATGCCTCTTTTAGGTCTAAAGTCACGAGCCAAGCCTTGCTGCCCAGCATGGGCAAAAGCTGCTGTAAGGCCAACATCTTGAATTTTGGTATATCCAGGAAAGTGTTTAGAATAGACAGGTCCAGTATTGGTCTCCATGCTTTGGCCTTTCTGGGTACCAAGAACAGTCTTGAGTAAAATCCTTGTACCTGCTCTTGCTGTGGTACTTGTTGAATAGCTCTCATGTCCATGAGAGCTGCGACTTGTTTTTGAGCCTCTGCCCATTGATTTTTTGGCAGGTATGGCCAACCGTTTGCCCTTGGCAGGGTATGGAAATGAAACTTGTAGTCTTGTGACACTATGTCTAGAACCCATTTGTCCTGGGTTATAATGTGCCAATTTTGAGAAAAAAGTGCTAGTTTTCCCCCTTAGGGTGCTGCCAGAAGTTAAGTGCTTGGCGCAGGCAGGGGGAAGTCATTGGGACTGTTTCCTGTATGATTGTGATTTGTCCTCTCCACCTTTGGAGGTAGAAGCATTCCACTTCTTAGACCTGTAGGATCCTTGCGGCTGTGAATTGCCTCTAGGGCGTCTGGATCTGCCCCTTTGAGGTCTGTCTAAGACTGGAAAGGACCAGTTCTTTGTAGGCCAGTGACTGCTAAATCTAGGTGGCTGTACCTGTAAGAAATCCTTGACCGTTTGCATAGATTTAGCTTTGTCCTCCATTTTCTTTAACACCTCTTCTGCCTTAACACCAAACAAGGTATCATGTTGTAAAGGAGCATCTAATAATTTTGCTTTAACATGGTCAGGCAGATTTTGTTCCTTTAACCAAGCATGCCTCCTAATGACAGAACCCGTAACAACAGCCCTGCAGGAGGCCTCCAGAGAATCAAACCCACATTGCAAAGTATGCTTTCCAACTTGTTCAACTGCATGCAATAAATCCTGCATTTCTTTGTTTTCTGCACATTCAGAATTTGCCATCATTTTCTGTTTAAGCAGTGTCATGATATATTGCTGATATTTGAGCATATGAAACTGGCAATTTAAGGCCCTTAAAGCCAAAGTAGCAGATGTGTATATCTTTTTCCCCCATCTATCCAGAGCCCTAGAATCCCTGTCAGAGGGTGTAGAATTTTTTGCAGTAGAAGCCTTGACCCCTTTTGGACCCTGAGAAACAGTTTCTAGGTCTGCAGTAGGGTTTTTGAAAAGGAATTTATGAGAGTCAGGGACCCTGTAGTATCTGTCCGGCTTAACAGGAGCTGGAGGTAAGAGTCAGGGGTCAGACTAGACTCCGAGAACACATCATCTACAATGTCCGACACAGGTGGAACAGCTAGAGGCCTGTGTTGGGGTAGTAAAAGGAATGAGCTTTTTCTTAAGACTTTGAAAAATCTTGGCTCTCCCAGTGGAAATGCTCCCTCATGGTATGCAAGGTTTCCCCAAAAGAGTAGTCCTCAGGAGGAGAAGCTGAAGGAATTGATTCTTCAGCATCAGAATCCTCATAGGGGGAAGAGAATATTCCTGATCAGAAGAGGAATCAGAAGAAATGGAAACCTGATCTGAAGATTCATAGTCTGTCTCTTGCCTAGGCCTTTTATCAGGAGGGGGATGGGAACCCCTGATCAAGGTAATTAAGTCTTTGGCCATTTTGAGCATCTGTTTTTTGGGCATGCAGGCCTGTCCTTGTGACTGGTGAACGTGTTTCTTTGCCTTTAAAGGTGTTTTAGTCTTTGAAGTCGGTTTAATATATAATTGTTTAGGTCTGAATACACCCTCAGAAGCTGATGCCTACTCAGCGGCTCCGGACCCATCTGAGGGAATAATCTCCGAGGCTCCAATACCTTGGGTTTCCTGTGGCCTGGCAGACTCCACGTGGGAGTTGGTAGCGGCCTGCGACTCTAAAGTAGCGGGTGTCATGGGCTGCGAAAGTGCCTCACTGAGAACCGGCAACTTGCTTAGGAGAAGCTTTGTTGTCGGTTTTGGACCTCGGTTGCCTGACCTTTTCTTTGCGTTCGGATGGCTATTCGACGACATTGTATAATTAAATCTTCGCCCAAAATAGCTTAATGCAAAATCGTACCGATGCTTAATAGTGTGTTGGTTAAATCTAGCACAAAACCAACAACTACCAACGTCGTGGTCAGGGCCTAGGCAAGGACTACAGTAAGAATGAAAGTCCTTATGAGGTATTTGCTTCCCACAAGAAATACAATTATTAACTTTTTCTGACATCGGTCTGGAGCAAGAAAAAAGTTTCCCCAACGGGGTACTTAGCTTTTAATGAAGACTTCGGATCTGAAATTTGAACATGAAAATCTCAGGAGTCGGCCAACTGGCACTTGCGAACTGCTTCTGCTTCGGGCACCGCGCGGCAAGAAAGAATGAATAAAATGGCGTTGGCTGCATCTTTTATACCCCTGATGACCTGATGTCAGGAAAGAGGCGACAGCAACCGACTCAGGACCCAAGACTTTGGAATTCAGGCTGACTGAGGGCAACCTGCCAGCAGGATAACCCAAATGTAATAACTGCAACAGTGAAACACGAAGAACATCATGCTTAGTCTTTTGCTTTTTCCTTAACTGGACGTCTGCCTTATGAAAAGTGGAAGGGCCCAACATCGGCCTGTACTCCATAACTGTCAGAACTTCCTCCCTCACCAGAATTTGAGGACCCCCCCCCAGGCTCTTCAGTAATAACAAGTCTTGGTTTCTCCTGACCATCTGAAACTGATGCTTGCAATGCCTCCAGGGACATGCCTGTTATCAGATCCATGTCAGCCTCAGACACAGTCCCATCCGAAGAATCTGACCCCAGAACTGGGCAACACACTCCAGGCTTTCATCAACCTTGAGAGAGATGGCCAACACAGGAGCTGCAATGGAACAGTCCAACCTTGTTTTTTTGGCCTTTCTCTTCACTGAAGATTCACTGTCAGGCTTAGAAGTTCCCCCATAGCATCTTTCGCTAAAAGTTTAAGACACTGATTTTCCAAAAAAAAGGCAAGAGAAGACAGACAACTACGTAAAGTCTTCGGCACAAAGACTTGACAAATACTGCAAGTTTTGAGATTATGAGTAGGCCCCTAAGCAAAAGGAATGACATGAAAAACCCAAAGCAAAAAAGCAGCAGTTAATAAGATAAAGAAAACCCCAACTGGGCACTTATCTGAATGGTTTGATACACTAGCAAATGACTTGGGCAAGCAGACTGACGATCAAAAATGGCGTCTGGACTGGCAGCGGAGTTGTTCTGAGGATGGTACATCCGGATGTCACTTTTATGCCCTATGTACGCAAGAAGCATACGTGTGATGTACGGCGTACCTTAGGTAGTAAAAGGCTTTGGTACACTGGACGGACATTGTGCTGTCCTAGGTGAGGAATCCCTCACGTTAAAAATACTGCAACAGTACAATTGAAGGACATCATTCTTATCTATGGGCAACCTACTTTTAGCTGCAATAAATGAGTCATCTATTCTTTTGACACTACAGTGCTTACTGTAAAGGAAGCAAAACACAAATCTTGTCATATAACTTAAAGGTTGATGCATTAAGGTTTATTTAAAAAGTATCAGGTCAGTATGTAATATGAGACTTCCCACTTACCTGTCAATACCAGTATCCAGTTTTACCTCCATCTGTTCTATGATTTCTTTCTTTTTTTGCAGACATTCTGCAAGTTTAGGAGACGAACTAGGGGACAAGACGCAGTAAAATAAAATGAGACTTACTGACCACTAAAGAAATATGGAATAATACAGTATAATAAATAACTTTGTATCCAACTACACTGACTTGGAACTAGTGTTAATCAATGTTTCTAAAAGCAGACTTCACATCACAAAACAAAGAAAAAATAACTCAAATGAGCAAGCACACACTAAGTAAATTTAAAATGCAGCTACTCAAACCAAAAGTTAAAATAAAGTTTGTTTGTCTTTTCGGCTTTTTCCCATTTAGGGGTCGCCACAGCGGAACTCCGGCCCGCTAATGACTGGCAGTAGATTTTTATGGTGCCGAGTTGCCAGCCCGACGCCCAACCTTCAGTGAAGGCACGCCCATTCATGCATGTCTTTTGAAGGCCACTCGACCGCAGGGAGGAAATGCAGACTCCACACAGAATGCACTCCAGCCGAGAATCGAACAGGAGAACCTCTTGCTGTGAGGTAACAATGCTACCACCGCAGTAGTTAAAGTTAAAATAAAGTTGAAGACCAAAAACGATGATGACCAATATTTTAAAAAAAGCACTATTTTAATCAGAACACTTACACAGCTGTTAAATTATAAAGCATATAAACAGAACACACAGAAAAAAAAATTATTTCGGAATAACTGTAGTAATCAGCCAGGTTAAAACATAAAACAAAAATGAAAGAATAAATAAATTTAAACACTAAACAAATGGTTGTTTCAGTATGATTAGCTTTCATGTCATTTTTTTTTTTTTTTTTTTTTTTTTTTTTTTAGTATTTGGCTCAGAGAACATTTGCAAATTTATATTTCATTTTCCAATGTTCCCCTCTTCAAAACTGTGCTGTTTGTGAGACCTGTGGCTTCACTAAGTAATGCATGAAATAATATTTCCATAGCAATATCTTAAAGCAACAGTACTTGTTTACAGTGCCTCTTGTGCTTACATCCGAGCGCACTGTGAGAAAGTAGTAATTGTATGCAGTTACAGCAGAGTCCCTTCCACAAGCGCATCTAACTTTACAGCCGTATTGTAGCTCCACTTTTACAAAATAAGTTGAAAACATACCTGAACTTTTTCAGTTACTTTCTCAACTTACTTTTCATTGTGGAGTTACATGATGTTCACATTTAACTTTTTGGAGAAAATCGGCTGTGTATACAAGCAATCTTAGTAAGCCGATTCTCTATGCATTGCAAAGAGCAAGTGGTGGCAGCCAATCGGATTATTCCATGTCAAGACACCACATGCATAACACCTCCACCCCCAATCTAAGTTTTCTTTGATATGTCCAAATAAATACAGGGTTCACCAGCAATCCCCTGTCGTCTTTCTGATATTTTCAGACTTTATTGCTATTGGATCCTGCAATTTATTTGAATAGAACATCCATTTCCGTGTGTCTGCCTCTTTCTGACTTTTGGAATACAAGAGATACTTCCACAATCTGATACGATAGCAGAGTAGAAAAAAGCAAGCAAAGTACAGCTGCAGTGTTGTCCATCTCCAGAGTATAAATGAGTTGTCTACTGGTAGTGCTAGCTCGGGAGAATTGTGCCCGATAATGGCTTGCAATTTTGCTTTTCTGTTGCTGTTACACTTCATTCTGCAAAATCTGTATTTATTTTATTTTACATTTGTTGACCGGGCTAGTCTAGCTGGATACATGTCCATTTTCAGTAGAGGCCCGGGAGAAATGCTCCAAGAAACATACAGAATTAATAAAAAAGTCAAAACAGATCAAACTAAACAAAACAGCTATTGTTTCATAAAATCATTAGTGTTTTTTTTTTTGTACAAAATACCATACTCATAGTGAGCATAACATGGGAACTGTATAAGAGAGGGTACAATATACATATTTACATAATTTGTATTTGCAATAACATCTTTAAGGGTAAGATTAAAGAGGGTGATTAGTGTAAACGAAAAAAAGTTAGTCAGGGTTAGTACAGGAGCATAGCCAGTGAGTATTGAGAAATAGTTTTAGATTCCTTTTAAAGAGTGAGAGAGAAGTCAGAGTTGTGAGATCAGTGGGTAGTTGATTCCATAGTTTTCCAACTGTGTTGGAGAATAGGGAGTCACCTGCAGAGCTGTTGGATTTGGAAGTATTGATCAGCAGTTTGTTTGTGGAGCGTAGGTTCTTAAGGTTATTGTAAGGTGTAATGAGGCTAGAAAGTATTGGAGTGTTGGTGGGTTGATACAGGGTCTTGTGGGTTATAGCAAGCTGGTGAAATTGAAGCAGGTTAAGAAATTCTAGCCAGTCAAGTTGTTTTAGGTTAAGACAGTGATGAGTTCTGAAAAGAGAGCCTATAGCAAATCTAGCAATATTATTATAGGATGTTGCCAGTTTGTTGAGGTTGTTTTTAGAAAGATTAGTGTATATAGGTGAAACATAGAGTAGAGTGGAGATTAAGTGAGTTCTGGCTATGGCAGTCCTAGCTGCTGGTGAAAGAAAGGGTTTGATTCTGTAAAGGGATCCAAGTTTTTTTTTGTTAACTGTTTTTATTGTGCTGTTAATATGAGTATCAAAGTTGAGGTTGTTGTCTATTGTTATTCCTAAGAGTTTAGTGGTCAGGTCAGGAGAAATAAGAGTACCATTATTGGATGTGAGTGTGAATTGTATAGGGGTGGACTTTCGGGTTGGTGTGAAGAGTAACAGTTTAGTTTTTTGGGGGTTTAGGAGGAGACAGCGGTTTGAGAACCCTTGTTCTACAGTATTGAAAGCTTTTTGGGTAAGAGACTGAAGTTCAGTTTGAGAAGTGGCTGAAGAGATTATAGTAGAGTCATCTGCATATTGAATGCAGTTAGTGTGTGGAATTGCTGATTGAAGGTCATTAATATAAATGGAAAATAGGCCTAATATGGAGCGCTGTGGAATGCCAAGGGAAATGGGAAGGTGATTAGATAGTTTATTTTGCCAGAGTACTGCCTGCTGCTGGTTTTCTAGGCAAGATTTGAACCAATTCATGGCTAGAGGATCGAGTGAATGGGATTTCAGTATGTGTAAAAGGAATTGGTGATATTTCTGTTACAATATTTGTTGATACAGTCTGTGAAGGATAGCAGGGCAGTGCTGGTACTGTGGAAAGGTCTAAATCCATGTTGACAGTTGGCAAGTAAGTTGTTATGGAGAAGGTGGTTAAGTACTTGCTTACAGATGCACTTTTCCATTATTTTTGCAAGAGGAGAGAGCAGACATATAGGAAAAAAGTTAGAGAAGTCATTGGAGTTCCCCCCTTTATGTAGTGGGATGATATGAGAAATTTTCCAGATAGATGGGATAGTTCATTCACTAATGGTTCTATTGATGAGAATGGAGATGGGATAGGCAATGGCTTTAGCTCCTTTTTGCAGGAATTCTGCTGGGAGTTGGTCAGCTGAGGGGGTGGTAGGTCTTAATTTTTGGAGAAGGGAGCAAATAAAGGAAGTAGCCACTGGTTGTAAATGAAATGATGGGGGAGGGTTTGTAGTAGAAGTAGGCAGCTTAGAAGTATCTAGAAATAGATGGCTAGCTGGAGTTTGGATGGCGTTTGGGAAGAAAGAATTAAAAGCATTAGCAGTATGTGTGGTATTCTCAGGGTTAGAGCCTAGTGGGTTGGGAGTGATACATTGACCTGGGTAAAGAAGTTTGTTAATGCTAGTCCAGAACTTCTGTGGTTTCTTGTGATAGGTTTGCTGTAATTGGAGGTACAAATTCTTTTTATCTAATAGGATGGCTTTTTTTGTATTATTTCTATGTTGCCTAAATGTTTGTTGATCTATAGGATTCTTAGTAGTACACCATTTTGCCCAGGATTTGTTTCTGAGAAGGATTTTTTGCCTAGTATCGTTAGAGAGCCAAGGGGCTGGTTTAGCTTTATTTCTGACAGACCGTACTGGGGCGTGTTGGTCCAGGATGGCTAAGAATGTGGAGTTGAAGTATTCTACTGCTTTATTGAGTGGCAGAGTTTTTAGTGGTGTCCAATTACATTGATTGAGTTCTGTTTGGAAAAGTTCTGGGATAAATTGCTTTTTGGTGCGTACTGTTCTGAAAGTGTTAGGGAAGGTTACGTTGGTTTTATGTCTGATGATATAAGTTAGTGAATGGTCACTTAGATAATCTGGGAGTGTTCCTACTTTGTAAGTCTGATGAGGACTATTGGTAAGTATCCAGTCCAAGGTACTTTCTTTGTTGTTGGGTCTACTGGTTCTGGTAGGGGAGTTAATGGTTTGTGAGAAGCCATAAAAGTTAATATGGGTGGTGGGGTGGGCATTACTACAGCACTTCCAGTCGATATTAAAGTCTCCTAGGACTATGGTTTCTTGTGGGAGATTAACAGAAAGCCAGTTAAGGATATTCTTGAGTGTACTGATGTTATTTCCTGGAGGAAGATATATATAGATAATATATATGGCTTTATGAGTGTTGACCTGAAATTTTGAGACAAGTATTTCAGCATTATTGTCTAAAGGTGGACTAAGATTTACAGTGCTAACTTGTAGCTCTGTTTTATAGAGGATTGCTACCCCTCCTCCCTTTTTGGCTGTGCGGTCTTAATCTAATGATATTGTAACCAGGTGGGGTGACTTCAATGTCCTTAACAGCTGGTTTCAGCCACATTTCTGATAAACATAGGATGTCAAATAGGTGGACATCTAGGAGGGCGTGAAGTTGAGAAATGTTATTGCAAATGCTGCGTATAATGAGAGGGGCTATCGAGAGTGAATTAGAGGGTTTGGTAGGTCCTAGGGTACTAGTTATATTTGGCTTGCTGTTTGCAGTGGTAAGGGTATGGTTTGGGCCAGGGTTAGTATGAATGTCTCCATCTAGCAAGGAGTGGAAGAGTGTTATGTGTTTAGGGTGGAGGGGCTTACAATAATAATCAAACAGTTTTCTATTATTTAGGTTGGTATACTTAATGTGTGCTAGTCAGTGATATTTGGCTAGTAGGTAGCTGGGTTTGGATATGAAGTTTAGGAAGGTTGGAGAGATAGCTAATGGTGGTGTTGAAGTGTGTTTGGAAGGGAAGGGTAGAGTATAGAGGTTGTTCATAGGAGGTTAAGAAATAGGCGGTGGTTAGAGGAGTAAGAGTGAGACCAGGATTAATAGTTATAAATGATATGGGATGGTTGATGTAGACATTATATTTGTTTGAGAAGTGGGAGAAGAATGGGAGGTAGAGTTCTGAAAGCAGGTTACCAGATATGTAAGTAGGTGGGGTGATGTAACAAGGAGGGAGGAGTGGTTAAGTAACAGTGGGTGTGTTAAGATAATGGGGGTTGGAATGGTAATGGTGTGAACTGCTTGATTGGAGTAGATGTAATGGCGATGTGGCTTTTGGAGGAATAAATGTAGGAGTACTGAGGGGTGGTAAGTGGGGGCAGGGTAGGGGAACGGAGTGGGTAGAGATGAGAGAGTAGACTTTCGAGGATGACAATCAGTGAAGTGTGAAAATTTGCAGGTAAGTCTGAAGGTAAGAGAATGTGGAAGAAAGTTGAGAGGCTAGCAAGACTAGACTTGGGATTTTAGAGGTTTAGAATGTGATGAAAGATAGCTTAGGACAAAGGAGAGAAGGTAAAACAGTAAGTCATAAGAACAATGAGAACAGAGCTAGGGAGGTATGGTTAAGAATAGGTGAAGAAATTAATCATACAGGAAGCTTGAATGAAGGCACCCCCTAGTTGCCAGTCACATTTTTGCAGCAAATAGGTCTACTAAAGGGAATTTCAGGCATAGGGAGAGGAGTGTATAAGCTGGAAGTAAGGGTAATTTAGAAAGCTAAATGGGAGGGGGTTTGGCTGCTGGCTAACCTGACTGGGAAGCTTGCCTTACCTAGCAGTATCTATAAAAAATAATTATTAGAATTTTTCTAGAAGCTATAACACATACTTTCACTGTCTTTTATCCAGGTAAGGTCTCTATGGGAGCTGGTAGGTTACTTCTTAATTTAGGACTATTTTTCTTAGACGTCCAGCAGGGTACATTCAGGTGGTCTATTGCACGGACATACAGGAACACAAGGTTTCACTGTCTTTTATCAAGGTAAGGTCTCTTTGGGAGCTGGTAGGTTACTTCTTAATTTAGGACTATTTTTTTTTAGACGGCCTGCAGGGTACATTCAGGTGGTCTATTGCAGGGACATACAGGAACAAAAGGTTTCACTGTCTTTTATCAAGGTAAGGTCTCTCTGGGAGCTGGTAGGTTACTTCTTAATTTAGGACTATTTTTCTTAGACGTCCAGCAGGGTACATTCATAGGTTGGCACTGAGCTATCTGCCCGAAGGCATACATTAGCCCAGCCACGTTGTGCGGTATTCACCGCCCCTTTAGTAGTACCCTAGACCCTTGTACTAGCAGCTAGTACCCTTGGCCCCTATCTAGTAGTGCTGTTGGTGTGACCCCCGTTTTGAACTTTCTGTTACCCATCCACTCATCAAGGTTCCTCTTGAAGAGTGAATTAGTGGTCTATTGCATGGACATATAGGAACACAAGGCCTAACATGCCATCTGTGTTTTCATTCTTCCTCACTGAAGGTTCTTGGATCTCACTCAGTCACAGTTTCTAGATTTTGGATCATAGTCTCAAGCTTCTCCCAATTACCATAATGCACTACAGTGTCCCTCTTGTCCAATCTTCCCTTATGACTGTGAGTTCCACAACTGTATTATTAGCAAGTATGTCTGTTCTGCAAAGTTTTTATTATTAGCAAGTATGTCCATATTTATTATGCTGAAAGGTTGAGAGCTACAATCTTTTCTTTGCTCGGGTAATTTTTATTTAATATGTATTGGTGTGTGTGTGTGTGTGTGTGTGTGTGTGTGTGTGTGTGTGTGTGTGTGTGTGTGTGTGTGTGTGTGTGTGTGTGTGTGTGTGTGTGTGTGTGAGAGAGAAACTGACATCGGTTGCAGAAGCTGGAGCCCTTCTCAGCTGTACTTGTTTCTTGGAATGCCCACATTTCTCCTCATTCTTGTGGTCCATTTTTCATATCCTTTATGTGTGTGTGTGTGTGTGTGTGTGAGACAGAGAGGAATGATAGTGATCCCTGGCAGCAGCAGTCTCAAAATCAGAAAATCCCATTCAGAGTATTATATTTAGCCAAGAAGCTGAGGGAAGTGTCCCAGACACGGTCTGCTGGTGGTGTGGTAGTGCACTTAGTTCCAGTATTGTATTTGTGCTCATAGGTCTGTTTTACCAGCATTAGTGTCATTTTTTTTTTGTTGCAGTTAACGGAAGATGTAGCCTACACCCCTGTGTCCATCTTTACTGAAACTGCTATTAACTTTCTTTTCTCTGCTTACACATAATGGTAAGCTTTACGCATGACTACTTCGTTTTTCGGCTTTCCCTGGTTGACTAATCAACACTTTTGCCTTCATTTCTAATTTGGTTGATTGAGTCAAGAGATGAGTCATATTTTGTCTTTGTGTGTAGCCTTCAGTGTATCATAACAATGGATTTGCTGATGCCTACAACGTTTACCAGCTCAAACGCCACTGATTAGATTTTTTTTTCAGTTTGTCTTACCTGTTCCTATATTAATAAACATTAGTTTACTGAAAATTACTGAAGCAAAAAACATTCCCTGTCAATTGCAATTTGGTGTGCAGAGTTGCTGTACAATGTTACAGCCAGCTGGGCTTTTACTTACTTTTTTTTTTTTGCAGCTTGCATTTTTTATTCTCTTCACCAGTGACTTAATTTGTTGTTGAGAGGAATGATTGTGCATACATGAACAGACTGCAGATGAGATCAATAGGGAAATGCTTGATTTCGTGGTCAAGGGAGTGTTTGCGCATACATGGACAGACTGCAGAAGGGTTCACTGGGGCAAATCTTTCATTTGGTTGTCGAGGAGTGCTGGCGTGTACATGGGACAGACCCGCTGGATTGATCTTTGAGGGAAATGTTTTGTATGGTGATCGGAGGAGTGCTTGTGTATAAGTGGGCGGACTGAGAATGGATCACTAGAGGAAATATTTAATTTGGTGGTCAGGGGGGTTCTTTTGTCTACACAAGCAGACTGTAGAAAGGATCATTGCAGGAAAAAAAATATTTACTATTAGGGGACTGCTTGTGCACACATTTACAGACTGCAGAAGGGATCGTTGCAGGAAATATTACATTTGATGGTTAGGGGAGTGCTTCTGGTTCAGTTAGTCATCAGGGAAGTGCTTGTACACACTTGGATCGATTGAAGAAGGGATTGTTTGTGGAAAGTTTTCAGTGGTTTGTTACTGGAGTGCTTTTGCTCACTAGGACAGACTACAGACAGGATTGCTGAGGGAAATGCTCAGTGGGTGGTCTGGGGAGTACTTTTGTATTCCCAGTGAGACTGCAGCATGGATCTCTGGGTGAAATATTTCAGTTGGTGATCAGAGAAGTGCTTGTGCATACCTCGTCAGACTGCAGAAGTGATCACTGGGAGAAATGTTTTAGTTTGTGGACAGGGAGAGCTTGTGTGTACATGGACAGACTGCAGAAAGGATCTCTGGGGGAAGTATTTCAGTTGGTGGTCAGAGGTGCTTCTGCACACCTGGACAGACTGCAGACAGGATCGCTGGGGGAATGGTTCAATTGATGGTTAGGGGTGTGCTTCTGCACACTTGGAAAGACTGAAGAGAAGATTATTTAGGGAAATTGTTCACTTGGTTGTCAGTGGAGTGCTTATGCCCACGTGGACGGACAGGACTGCTGGAGGAAATGCTTCACTTGGTGGTCTGGGGAATGCTTTTGCATACCCAGACTGCAGAAGGGATCTCTGGGGAAATGTTTCTGGTGGTCATCAGGGGAGTGCTTGTGCATACCTGGACAGACTGTAGAAGGGATCGCTGGGGGAAATGTTTCAGCTGGTGGTCAGGGGACTGTTTATGCATACCTGGACAAACAGCAGCAGAGACTGATGGGGGAGAAGTCTTGTTTTGTGCTCAGGAGAGTGCTTGTGCATACCTGGACAGACTGCATACAAGACTGCTGGTATAAATGTTTCATTTTGGGGTCAGAGGGTGTAAACCTTGTCTCAAGATGATAGTCACAATTGAAGTGACACCCAAATCCCATGTGCAAAATGGGAAAAGGGGTTGAGGATAGATGGATGGATGATGGTGCTTGTGCATATGTGAACAGACTGTAAAGATGATCCTTGGGGGAAAGTTTCATTTGGTGGTCAGGGGACTGGTTGTGTGTACAATGGATAGAATGCAGAATGGAGCCATTGGGGAAAATGTTTTGTGTGGTCAGGGCAGCGCTTGTGCATACTTGGACAGACTGCAGAAGAGATTGCTGCAAAATGTTTAATTTGGTGGTCTGGGAGTTTCTGTGCTTACCTGGGCAGACTGCAGGATTGGATCACTGGGAAAGTATTTCTTTTGGGGGTCAGGGGAGTGCCTGTGCAATACCTAGACAGACTGCAGATGGGATCATTGGGGGAAATGTTTTATTTGGTGATCAGAGGAGTGCTTTTGCATAGCTGGGCAGACTGCAAAGGGGATTGCTGGGAGAAATGTTTCATTTGGTGGACAGGGGAGTTCTTGTGCATACATGGACAAACTGCAGAATGGATCATTGTGGGAAAGGTTTCATTTGGTGGTCAGGGGAGTGCTTATGCATACATGGATAGACTGCAGAAAAGATTGCTGGGAGAACTTTTTAATTCGATGGCCAGGAGAGTACTTGTGCATACCTGGAAAGACTACTGAAGGGTTAGTGAAGGGAATGTTTTGTTTGGTGTTCAGGGGAATTCTTATGTATATACCTGGACATACTTTTGAAGGGATTGTTGTAGACAAGTTTCATTTGCTGGTTAGGGGAGAGGTTGTACATAGCTGAACAAACTGCTGAAGGTATCACTGGAGGAAATATTTCATTTGGTGGTCAGGGGAGTGATTGCGAACACCTGGACGAACTGCAGAAGGGATCTCTGTGGGAAATGTTTAATTTGGTGTCAGCACAGTGACTATGCACAACTAGACAGACAAGGATCGCTGGGGGAAATGTTTCATTTAGTGGTCAGGGGAGTGCTTGTGCATACCTGGACACACTGCAGAAAGGATCCTTACAAGAAATGTTTCATTTTGTAGTCAGGGGAGTGGTTGTGCATACAATGGACAGACTACATAAGGGTCTGTGGTGGAAAATGTTTCATTTTAATGTAAGGGGAGTGCTTGTGCATACCTGGAGAGACTGCAGAAGGGATCCTTAGTAAAAATGTTTAATGTAGTGGTCAGCAGAGTGCTTGTCCATACATGGACATACTGCAAATGGGATAATTGGGGGAAATGTTTAATTTTGTGGACAGTGGAGTTCTTGTGCATACATGGACAGACTGCAGAAGGGATCATTGGGAGAAATGTTTCATTTGGTGATTGGGGCACTCCTTATGTTTACATGGACATGCTGCAGACTGGATCACTGTGGGAAAATGTTTCATTCCGGGGTCAAGGGGGTGCTTTTGCACACCTAGACAGACTGCAGAGAAGATCGGTGGGGGAATGGTTCAGTTGGTGGTTAGAGGAGTGCTTGTGCACACTTGAACAGACTGAAGAAGGTATAGTTTCAGAAAATGTTTTAGTTGGTTGTCAGTGGGATGTTTGTGCACACTTGGACAGACTACAGACAGGATCAGTGAGGGAAAGATTTTCCCAGATGCACTGCAGATGGGATCTCTGGGGAAAATGTTTCAGTTGGTGGCAGGGGAGTGCTTGTGCATCCCTGGACAGACTGCAGAAGGGATCACTGGTGGAAATGTTTTAGTTTGTGCTCAGGGGAGTCCATGTGCATACATGGATGGACTGCAGAAAGGATCGTTACTGGATATGTCTCACTTAGTGGTCAGGGGAGTGCTTGTGCATACCCATACAGACTGCAGAAGGGATTGCTGGGGGAAATGTTTTATTTGGTGGTCAGAGGAGTGCTTGTGAATACATACAGCACAGGAGGGATTGCTGGGAGAAATGTTTCATGTGGTGGTCAGGGGAGTGCTTTTGCATACATGAACAGGCTGCAGAAGAGATCATTAGGAGAAATGTTTCATTTGGAGGTCAGGAGACTACTTGTGCATACCTGGACAGACTGCAGAAGGGATTGTTGGGGGAAATGTTTTCTTTGGTGGTCAGAGGAGTGCTTGTGCATACATACAGCACAGGAGGGATTGCTGGGAGAAATGTTTCATTTGGTGGTCAGGGGAGTGCTTTTGCATACATGAACAGGCTGCAGAAGAGATCATTAGGAAAATGTTTCATTTGAAGGTCAGGAGACTACTTGTGCATACCTGGACAGACTGCAGAAGGGATCAATAGGGGAAATATATATTTTTTTTTGGTGGTAAGGGGAGTTTTTCTGCATTCCTGGTCAGACTGCAGACAGGATCATAGAGTGTAATGTTTTATTTTGCAGTGTGCATACATGAATGGAATGCAGAAGGGATTGAGGCTGGATACGTTTCATTTAGTGGTCAGAAAATGTTTGTACATACACGGACAGACTGCAAATGGGATTGTTGGGGTGAATTTTTTTTTTTTTTTTTTTTGTGGTTAGGGAAGTCCTTGTGGATATGCCTGGACATTCTGCAGCAGGGATCACTGGGGGAAATGTTTGTTTTGGTTGTCAATGTGAGTGCTTTTTCATACTTGGAGAGACTACAGATTGGACTGTTGAAGAAAATGCTTCATTTTGTGGTCACAGGAGTGCTTGTGCGTACATGGACAGACTGCAGAAAGGGATCATTAGGTCAAATGTTTCATTTGATGGCTAAGAGAGTGCTTGTGCATACATGAAAGACTGCAAAAGAGGTAGTTGTGGGAAATATTTTATTTATTGGCGAGGGAATGATTGTGCATACATGGACAGACTGTAAAAGAGATGGTTCCGGGAAATATTTAATTTGGTGGTCAGGGAGTGTTTGTTTATACATGGATGAACTGCAAAAGGCATAATTTGAGGAAATGTTTCATTTGGTGGTCAGCAGAGTGCTTATACCTACATGGACAGATTGTAGAAGGGATCACTGGGAGAAATGTTTCATTTGGAGGTGAGTGGAATGTTTGTGCATACCTGGACAGACTGAAGAAAGGAGCATTGGGGGAAATGTTTCAGGTGGTGGTCAGTAGAGTACTTGTGCACACCTGGACAAACTGCAGATGGGACCGCTGAGGGAAATGGTTCAGTTGGTGGTTAGGGGAGTGTTTGTGCATATCTAAAGATTCTGCAGAAGGGATTGCTGCAGAATGTGTTTCATTTCGAGGCAAACACCTGGACAGACTGCAGAAGGGATTGCTGCAGGAAATATCTATTTTAGTGGTCAGGGTAGTGATTCTGCATGCCTAGACAGATTGCTGATGGGGTCTCTGTGGAAAATGTTTCTTTTTGTGGTAAGGCGAGTGCTTGTGTACTCCTGGACAACTGCAAAAGAGATCCTTGTGGAAAATGTTTCATTTAGTTGTCAAGAGTGTACGTGCACACACATGAACGGATTGCAAAAAGGATCCTTGGGGGAAATATTTCTTTTTGTGGTAAGGGGAGTGGTCGTGCATAGCTGGGTAACACTATTTTCAACATTTTGGGTGAAACACAGAATTTTGTATGCAAAGCTGGTAAGAACCTGAAATATCTATTCAAACAGCCAAAGAATTTAACTAATGTTAAAAATAAAGGGACTAGACATTGCGGGGCTTACAGCCAATGTGGGTACATCTTAGAAAGGAATAATGTAACCATAGGAAATCCACCTTTGAAAATATTCCTTAAGGAAGGAAACTGTCCTACTAGAGGGTTAGTGTACCTTGCTATTTGTCATGGTTGCAATTACTTCTACATTAAGACAGAAAGGCAATTACACAAACAGATATACGAGGATTTACATGCAACAGTGAGGAACAAAACCAACAATGCCCTATACAAGCACATAAAATGAGTTTCTTGAGGGCAAATAATGGTTTTGATGATGTCCTCAAGTGCATAGGGGCAAAAGTGCTTAACCGTTTTTAAATTTCCGTGTCGAGTTTTGCATTGTTTTTAATTTTGTGGTTTACATAAAGCTTTTTGAACACAAACTGAGCTGATGTTGGTGTACGATCTATTTGGTTTCTGCTGAGTTATCATTACATGATCCTTTTCTATTTTATTATTGCTTGTAGAAATATTTCATTTAGTGGTCAGGGGAGTGCTTGTGCTCACATGAACTGAGTGAAAAAAGATTCTGAAATTGTCTCATTTTGTTGTCAGGGGAGTGCTTGCACATACATGAAATGACTGCAAAAAAAAAAGGTCCTTGGCAGAAATGATTCTTATTGTGGTCAGGGGAGTGCTTGTACATGCCTAGACAGACTGCAGAAGAGATCCTTGGGGGAACTGTTTCATTTGGTGGTCAGTTAGTGCTTGTGCATACCTGTACAACCTGCAGAAGGGAGCGTTGGGTGAAATGTTACATTTGGTGATCAGGGGAGTGCTGACAAGTAAAATACTATTTGACTGAAGTGTCAGATATGCCCAAAAGGCAAGTCTTAGAAATAATGATAATCATACCAGCACAAAGAAAGTACAGTTTTGTACCTACCATAAATGTAGATGTTCGAGTGTTCACACTGCTGCAGTCATCACACTTGGGTTATCCTGCCGTCAGGCGGTCCCCGCAGTTGGCCAGAGTTCCAAAGTCTTGGTCCGGCGTCGGTTGCTGTCGCTTCTTCCCTGACGTCAGTGCACCAGGGGTATATAATATGCATCCGACACCATTTTCTTCAGTTTTTCTTGCCCCAGATGTCAGGTGCCCCCAAGTTGGTAGACAATACATATTGCTAATCAAAAATAAACATATAAAATAAAAACAATACCTTCAGTTACCAGCAAATACACCCCAAAGGTTGTATAGGATAGAAAGGTATAGATAAGTCCAGCAGAGGGGATGGAGGGAGGGTAACCTGGACTGCAGCAGTGTGAACACTCAAACATCTACATTTATGGTAGGTACAAAACTGTACTATGCTCATCGTGTTACACTGCTGCAGTCATCACACTTGGATTGAATCCCAAAGCTACGGTTGGGTGGCTGATCTATAAAGAGTTAGGATTGGCTAGGAGGCCCTGCAGAACTGCAGTGGCAAATCCTGCTCTGGCTTTAGAATAAAGAGGCAGGTGATAACCCTTGGTGAAGGTGTGCACTGAACTCCAAGTTGCAGCCTCCAAAATTTCCTTGGTAGGTACTCCTCTGAGAAAGGCTGTTGCCCTGGTGGAATGAGGCCTAATGCTATTAGGGACTGATTTTCCATGCTGTGTGTAGCAGTACCGAATACAGTGTCCTATCCATTTGGATATAGTCTGCTTTGAGATAGCCTTGCCTTGTGATCCTGCAGCATATGCTACAAACAGTTGTTCAGTTTTCCTGAAAGCTTTTGTTTTGTCCAAGTAGAAGCGTAGCTGTCTGTGTATGTCCAAAGAATGCAGAAGTTTCTCCCCTTTAATTTGGGGGGTTTGGATAAAAAGTTGGCAAAAGGATGGTTTGGTTAAGAGCCACACTAGATACCACCTTTGGCATGAAGGTAGGGTTTGTCCTTAAAGATACCCGGTCCTGATCAAAAATTATAAAAGGTTCCACTGCCATTAATGCCTGTAGCTCTGAGACTCTTTGTGCTGAAGTTATTGCCAGGAGCAGAGCTGTTTTCCATGATAAAAATTTTAGATTGGCTGTATTGGCTGGCTCAAAAGGTGGCAGGGTCAGTTTTTCCAAAACAAAATTGAGGTCCCAAGTTGGTGTTGGTGCTCTCTGGGGCAGTCTTATGTTTTTAGCCCCTCTGAGGTACTGCTTTAGCAAGGGATGAGAGAATAAAGGAGGATCCGTGTTGTAATGTGCAGAAATGGCAGAGGCGTGGATCTTAATTGATGAAAAGGATAGGACTCTGTCCAGCATCTCAGTTAAGTATTGTAAAATCTGAGGAATGTTTGGAACAAGGGGGTCAAGGCTGTGAGCCTGGTTCCAGGCACAGAATCTCTTCCATTTTTCTGAGTAAGCTTTCCTGGTGCTAGGCCTCCTGGCCTCCAAAATGACATCCATAACAGCTTTAGAGAGAGGTGTTGCCTGTTTGACTAAAGTATCTGCCATGCAGCCAGGTTTAGGGTTTTGAGCTGACCATGCAGGATCTGATTGTTTTGTTGAGTCAGAAGGTGTGGAATTTGGGGCAAAATCCATGGTGGGCCCTGAGCCAAGTTCCTTAAGATCGGGTACCAGTGCTGGCGTGGCTAGTCTGGAGCAATCAGGATCATCTGTGTTTTTTCTTGTCTGGCTTTTAGGAGTACCTTTGAAAGGAGAGGCAGTGGTGGGAAGGCATAGACTTTTAGGTTTTTCCAGCTGAACAGAAGAGCATCCACTTTCCATGCTTGTTTGTGATAAGTCCTTGTGCAGAATTTTTGTAGTTGGCAATTCAGTGGGGAGGCAAAAAGATCTATGTCTGGGCATCCCCATTTTTGTGTGATCATGCTGAAGATTTGTGGATTCAATTTCCATTCATGAGGGTCCATGATATTTCTGCTTAGGTCGTCTGCCAGAGTATTTTTCTTTCCTGGCAGGAATTGTGCTTGCAGGTGAACTTGGTACGTTAGAGGTGTGTTCCACAAGGTCATGGCTTGCCTGCAAAGAGGATAAGAGTGAGTGCCCCCTTGCTTGTTTATGTACCACATTCCTGTGGTGTTGTCTGTCTTTAGTAATAGTTGTCCTGGATGTAGAAGGTCCTTGAAAGCTGTTACGGCATTTTGAACAGCCAAGATCGCTTTTTGATTGATGTGAAGATGCATGTGGTCTGTGGTCCACGTGCCCTGAATGCATTTTCCTGCCATGTGTGCTCCCCAGGCGTAATCCGAAGCATCTGTTAGAGTTTGCCTGGCTGTGGGTTGGGTAAAAGGCTGACCCTTGTTTAGGTGACATGCCTGTGCCCACCATCGAAACTCCTGTTGTAGGCAGGGAATCATTGGAATTACTGCCTCTAAACTGTGACAGTGTTGAGTCCAAACACTTTTTAGGTACCATTGTAATTTCCTCATATGCAGTCTGGCATATGGTATTAGTAGTATGCAGGATTGCCATGAATCCCAGGGCTTGCAGAATTTTTCTTGCAGGGAGATGGGACTTTTTTGCCAGTAATTATAAATATTGAGTTAGTTGAAGTCGTTTGTCTGGCGTGAGGTAAGCCATCTGGGCCACTGTATTTAATCTGGCACCCAGGAATGTAATCTGTTGTAAGGGCACTAGTTTTGACTTATTTTCGTTTACTGTGTACCCTAGAGAAATTAGCAACTTTTTTTACAAACGCCAGATACTGTAGAAGAATGTCCTTTGTCTCTGCTTGAATGAGGCAGTCATCCAGGTATGGATATATTTGAATTCCTTTTTGTCTGCAAAATGCAATTACTGGTGCCAGGCACTTTTTGAAGACCCTGGGCGCAGTAGATAAGCCAAAGGGCAGTGCAGAGAATTGGTAGTGCTTTGTACCAGCTTTGAATCTGCGGTATTTTCTGCAATTTTGTCTGAAAGGGACATGCAGGTATGCCTCTTTGAGGTCCAGAGTAACAAGCCAAGCCTTCTTGCCCAGCATGGGTAGAAGCTGCTGTAATGTCAACATTTTGAATTTCGGAATATCCAGGTAAGTATTCAGAAATGAAAGGTCCAGTGTGGGCCTCCAGGCTTTGTCCTTTCTGAGGACCAGGAAGAGTCTTGAGTAAAATCCTTGTCCTTGTTCCTGTTGTGGTACTTTTTATATAGCTCTCATGTCCATGAGGGCTGAAATTTGTTTTTGTGCCTCTGCCCCTTGATTTTGTGGCAGGTCTGGCATTCCTTTTAGCTTTGGTAAAGTATGAAAGTGGAATCTGTAACCTTGAGACACAATATTCAGGATCCATTTGTCTTGGGTGATTGTTTGCCAGTTTTGAGAAAAAAGTGTTAGTTTTCCCCCTAAGGGGGGCTTCCAAAAGGGACGTGCTTGGTGTACGCAGAGGAAAGTCATTGTGACTGTTTCCTGTATGGTGGAGACTTGTCCACACATCCTTTAGGGGTTGAGGTGCCCCACTGTCGTTGTCTGTTTGAGCCTTGGGGTTGAGATCTGCCTCTAGGGCGTCTGTATCTGCCTCTCTGTGGCCTGTCTGATACTGGAAAGGACCAATTCTTTGTTGGCCAATTTCTGCTAAACCAAGGTGGCTGTACCTGTAAGAAATCCTTGACTGTTTGCATAGATTTAGCTTTATCCTCCATTTTCTTTAACACCTCTTCTGCCTTAACACCAAACAAGGTATCGTGCTGTAAAGGAGCATCCAATAATTTTGCCTTAACATGATCAGGTAAACTCTGTTCTTTTAACCAAGCATGTCTTCAAATAACAGAACCTGTAACTGCGGCTCTACAAGAGGCCTCTAAAGAATCAAAACCA
Source organism: Protopterus annectens (assembly GCF_019279795.1). Lineage (NCBI taxonomy): Eukaryota > Metazoa > Chordata > Ceratodontiformes > Protopteridae > Protopterus > Protopterus annectens. The sequence continues at coordinate 760,940,630 of NC_056737.1, forward strand.
CATTGCAGAGTATGTTTTCCCACCTGTTCAACTGCATGCAATAAATCCTGCATTTCTTTGCAATCAGGAGCTTCTGAGCTTGCAAGCATTTTCTGTTTTAACTGAGCCATTAAATATTGTAGGTACTTAAGCATGTGAAACTGGCAATTTAAAGCTCTTACTGCTAAAGTTGCAGATGTGTATACTTTCTTCCCCCCATCTATCCAAAGCTCTGGAATCTCTGTCAGAGGGTACTGGATTTTTTGCAATGGAAGCCTTAACCCCTTTTGGACCCTGGGAAATAGTTTCTGGATCAGCAGAAGGGTTTTTGTAAAGAAACTTGTGAGAGTCAGGGACTCTATAATACCTATCTGGCTTGGCTGGAGCAGGGGGCAAAGAGTCAGGAGATAAGCTGGATTCAGAGAACACATCATCCACAATATCTAGCACAGGCGGAATAGCCAGGGGCCTGTGCGGAGGCAATAAGAGGAAATCCCTGAGCCTTTTCTTGGATTCTGAGTAATCCTGACTTTCCCAATGGAAATGCTCCCTCATGGTATGTAAAGTTTCCCCAAAAGAATAATCCTCAGGAGGAGAGGCTGAAGGGATAGATTCCTCAGCATCAGAATCCTCATAGGGGGGTAGAGAGTATTCCCTGGTCTGAAGAGGAATCAGAGGAAATGGAAACCTGATCAGAGGAGTCATAGTCTGTATCCTGCCTAGGCCTTTTCTCAGGAGGGGGATGGGAACCCCTGATTAGAGTACTGAGGTCTTCCATCCATTTTAAGCATCTGTTTCTTAGGCATGGAGGACTGTCCAGGAGAATGCTGTACTTGTTTCTTTGTCTTTAATGGTGTCTTTGTCTTGGCTGTTGTTTTAATGGTAAGTTGTGAAGGTATGAAAACACACTTAGAAGCCAATGCCTGCTCAGCGGCTCCGGACCCATCTGAGGGATTAGTTTCCGTAGGTCCAACACCTTGAGTTTTCAGAGGCCTAGATGTCTCCTCGTGGGAGTCGGAAGCGGACTGTGGTTCTGAGGTAGCGGGTGTCAGGGGCTGCGAAAGCGCCTCACTGAGAGCCGGCGACTGGCCTAGAAGAGGTTTCGTCATCGGTTATGGACCTCGGATGCCTGTCCTTATCCTTGTCTTTGCGTTTTTTCGGTATTGAGGTCGTCGGCTGATCCGACGGCATGGTATAATTGAACCTTCGGCCAAAGTAGTGTAAAGCAAAATCAAAATGCCTTTTTATAGTGCGTTTGTTAAATCTAGCACAAAACCGACAACTAGTGACGTCGTGATCAGGGCCTAGGCATGGAATACAGTAAGAGTGGAAGTCCTTATGAGGTATTTGCTTCCCACAAGAAATACAATTAACTTTTTCTGGCATCGGTCTGATGCAAGAAAAAGGTTTCCCCAATGGGGTACTTAGCTTTATTGAAGACTTCAGATCTGAAATTCGACTTCGAAAATCTCAGGAGTCGGCCGACCGGCACTTACGAACTGCTTCTGCTTCGGGCACCGCGCGGCAAGAAAGACTGAAGAAAATGGCGTCGGGTGCATATTATATAACCTTGGCGCACTGACGTCAGGGAAGAAGTGACAGCAACCGACGCCAGACCAAGACTTTGGAACTCTGGCCGACTGCGGAACCACCTGACAGCAGGATAACCCAAGTGGGATGACTGCAGCAGTGTAACACGATGAACATCTGTCAAATGTACGCAGATCAACTGAACTGGAAAACTAATGTATGTAGGTCAGGGCAGCAAATAGTACATTACTTCCGTCCTTGACCCTTTACATCCATTGCTGAATGGACACATGTAAAGAGAAAGGGCAGAGGTAAGGCAAACTGCTGACATTGGGGATGGTCATGAGACAGTAGTGATATAAGCAGTCTGACTGGGTAGCCAGCACAGGTACTGGACACATCAGATGCCCTTGAGTGCCACTGAAGTCCATGCCTGTCCTTGGTTCATTAGTGGAGTGGCAACCTTTACCCTACTTTTTCTCTTTACATGTGCCCTGTCTGTATCCCCTTGTCAGTTCCCACCCATGCAGTATTTCAGCTAAGGTAAGAATGTATCTGTTCACAGTGATTTTCTGCCTACTGCCAATCTGGTGGTGTGTGCGTCAGTGGGCGGCACACCAAGACACCATGAATGTTAGGATCATCCTGGAAGGCAGTGGAGATCTTGGAGACTCCAGCTCAGTCTCACTGGGCTGCTTTCCAGGATATGCATGGTTTCATGGGTGCCACTATGATGCCTTCAGCCCCTGCCCGAAAAGGCCCCTGCAAAAAGAAAGAGTTTTGGTATGTCTTTTTCCTTTGCGATGTGCCCTTACACTCTCCCTCCACTCTGGTACAGTAAACATATGTAGGTCAGGGCAGCAAATAATATATTACTTCCATCCTTTACATCCAATGCTGAATGGACACATGTAAACAAAAAAGGCAGACTGCTGACACTGGAGACGGTTGTGAGACAGTGGTGATATCTGTAGTCGAGTGGGTAGCCAGCACAGGTTATCAGACACATCAGATGCCCTCGAGTGCCACTGAATTCCCATGCCTGTCCAGGGTTCATTAGTGGAGTAACAGTCCTTGCCCTGCTTTTCCTCTTTACATGTGCCCTGTAGCTCTTTATCAGTACCAGTATGTTGGCTACACCAATAATGTCCATGTTTTCAGTGATATTTCTCTACTACTAATCTGATGGTGTGTGTGACTTGCTGGTTTTCAGGTTGTTAGGTATGTACCTCTGCAACATCAAAAGAATAATGCCTATGTGGATAGCAGTGAAGATTCAAACAGAAAAACAAGGTCATGAACATCATATACATGTAGCAATGCAATAAATCCCTCAATCATCATCAGTAACTTGTTTGCATTTCTTTCTTGTGCAGGTGCATCCACCTTGTGACAGTGACATGGCTTCACGAGCAGGAGAATGACAAGTGAGTGTGTGGCCATTCTTACATTCACTGAGCTGCCAGCCATGCCTCACAAAGTGAAAACCACTACAAATTGAGCTTCCCCACATCTAGTGTGAAAGTATACTAGATTGCAAGAAGAGGTATGCATTAGAGCAAACTCCTGCAGTTATTGGAAGAGAAGTGTTCCATCTACCCTGAGCCTGACATTCTTGTGCTGTACATTGGAGGGAATGACGTCATCACTCACCTGTTCAGAAGGCTATTGTTTCAAATCAGAGCAATTTTTGAACACCTGCAGTCGTGGTGGCCATGTTGTCATTTTGTGTGGTCTAACATAATTCCTCGCCTGATATGGACAATGGCAAAGTCAACAGGCAGCGCACAAGGCCAGACATTTACAGAATGGGTTCATGCATGTCTTGTTGCACAGGGTCGGTGGAACAACAATCTGCCACGACATCATCACCGCAGAAGATGTTCAGCTTTTCAGAAGCGATGGTGTTCACCTAAGTGAGGATGGCATTGCGGTGTTCTTGACTGACCTCCACAATGGCGTGATGACAGCTATGCACGATAAATTGGTAACATGCAGCTAGTGAGAACGAATGCAAAAAGTACAGTTTTGTACCTACCATAAATGTAGATGTTCGAGTGCTAATACAGCTGCAGTAATCACAGATGGGTTCTCTGCCGTCAGGCGGGTCCTCGGTCGGCCGAATTCCAAAGTCTTGGTCCGGCATCGGTTGTCGTCGCTTTCTTCCCTGACATCAGAGCGACAGGGGTATATAAGACACAGCTGACGCCATATTCTTCAGTCTTTCTTGCCCCAGATGTCAGGTGCCCCCAGAAGAAAGGCAATACATAAATCATATATATATATATATATATATATATATATATATATATATATATTCAAGCAATGCAATGTAATCAAAAAACAGTAGTTGCAAGCAAATACACCATAGAAGGATAACCCCAAATTAGGTTGCAAGAAGAGGTGTTAGCCACTAGTCCTTTACCAAGAGGGGAAGGAGGGAGGGAAACCTGTACTGCAGATGTATTAGCACTCGAACATCTACATTTATGGTAGGTACAAAACTGTACTATGTTCATCGTGCATACAGCTGCAGTAATCACAGATGGGTAGAATCCCAAAGCTACGCACAGGGTGGTAGGCACTAGGTGGAACTGGGTTGAGCCAGAATGCCCTGCAACACAGCAGTGGCAAAGCCTGCTCTAGTTTTGGAATATAGAGGCAGGAGGTAGTGTTTAGTGAAGGTATGCACAGAACTCCAAGTGGCTGCCTCCAAAATATCTTTGGTAGGAACTCCTCTGAGGAAGGCTGTAGAGGTAGCTGTGGCCCTGGTGGAGTGGGATCTGATGCCTGTAGGGACAGATTTTCCATGATAGGTGTAACAAAACTGTATGCAGTGGCCTATCCATTTTGAAATTGTCTGTTTGGTAACTGGCTTCCCTTGAGCTCCTACAGCATAGGACACAAAAAGTTGTTCTGATTTCCTGAAAGGCTTTGTTCTGTCCAAATAGTAACGTAGCTGTCTATGGATGTCTAAGGAGTGTAGCAGCCTTTCCCCTTTGTTTTGAGGATTGGGGTAAAAGGTAGGTAAGTGTATGGCTTGATTTAAAGCTACCCTGGATACCACTTTAGGCATAAATGATGGGTTGGTTTGAAGGGAAACCCTGTCCTGATGGAAGATGAGAAAGGGCTGCACAGCCATGAGGGCTTGTAGTTCCGAAACCCTACGAGTTGAGGTAATGGCCAGAAGAAAAGCTGTTTTCCAGGACAAATATTGCAAATCTGTTGAGGCAGCTGGTTCAAAGGGAGGCAATGTTAATTTTGCTAAAATGTAATTAAGATCCCAGGCCGGCACTGGCTGTTTCCTTGGTGGTCTTATATTCTTAACCCCTCTGAGGAACTGTCTTAAGAGTGGGTGAGAGAATAAGGGTGGATCCGTGTTGAATTCTGCAGAAATGGCTGAGGCATGGATTTTTATGGAGGAAAATGAAAGTCCACTGTTCAGCAGCCCAGCTAGATACTGTAGTACCTGAGGCAAATTCAGTTTTCTAGGGTCCTGGCCTTTTTTCTCATTCCAAGAGCAAAACCGTTTCCATTTTGCGGAGTAAGCCTTTCTAGTAGATGGCCTTCTGGCCTCCAAAATGACATCCTGCACCTCTTTGGGGAGTAGGGTCTGTTGAGGTGTTAAGGAATTTTCCGTGCAGCGAGATTGAGTGTTTTCAGCTGGCTGTGAAGAGTTTTGTAGCTGTGCTGAGTCAACAGAAGAGGCATTAGAGGTAGGGGCCAGGGAGGAGTATGTGTTAGGCTCCTCAGGAGTGGGTACCAGTGTTGTCTTGGCCAGTCTGGAGCAATCAGTATCATCTTCGGTCTGTCTGCTCTTGCTTTCAAGAGCACCTTGGGCAGAAGAGGCAGAGGTGGGAAAGCGTAAACTGTCCATGCTGTCCAACTGAATGAAAGGGCGCCACTCTCCAGGCCTTTGGATGAAAGGTCCTTGAACAAAACTTTTCCAATTGATGGTTCCTGTGGGAGGCGAAGAGATCTATGTCTGGCCTCCCCCACAATTGGATTATCTTTGTAAACACTTGAGGATGCAACTTCCATTCGTGTGGATCTGTCATATTTCTGCTTAGATTGTCTGCCAGCGTGTTTTCCAAACCTGGCAAGTACTGTGCTTGAAGTTCGATTTGCCATTCCAGAGCCAAGTTCCAAAGTGTCATGGCTAGTCTGCACAGGGGGTATGAATGTGTTCCTCCTTGTTTGTTTATGTACCACATTACTGTGGTGTTGTCTGTTCTTATCAATAATTGTCCTGGATGCAGGAGGTCCTTGAAAGCTGTAATTGCATTTATCACTGCTAGCATTTCTTTTTGATTGATGTGAAGGTGCTTTTCTTTTTGGGACCATTTGCCCTGAATGCACCTGTCTGTCATGTGCGCCCCAGGCGTAATCTGAGGCGTCTGTTGTGATGACTTGATTTGCTTGAGGCTTGCAGAATGGTAGACCTGTGTTTGTTTGACATGCTTAGGCCCACCATAGAAATTCCTTTTGCAAACATGGAATTATTGGTATTATTGTTTCCAAACTGTGGCTGTGTTGAGACCATAGGTTTTTTAGGTACCATTGAAGTTTCCTCATATGCAACTTTGCACATGGGATTAAAAGAATGCAAGATGCCATGAAGCCCAGAGCCTGCAGGATTTTCCTTGCAGTAAGCCTGGTACAATTTGCTAGTATTTTGAAGTACTGAGTTAGTTGTCCCTGTTTTTCTGGCGTAAGATAGGCCATCTGGGTGTTTGTGTCCAAGTTGGCACCCAGGAAAGTTATTTTCTGAGATGGTGTTGGCCTGGATTTCTCTTTGTTGATTGTGTATCCCAGAGAGTTCAGTAACCTTATTGCATAAGCCAGATGATCCAGAAGTATGTGCTTGCTGTCCGCTTGGATCAGGCAGTCGTCCAAATAAAGGTAAATTTGTATCCCTTGAAGTCTGCAGTAGGCAATTACTGATGCCAGGCATTTCGTGAATACTCTGGGCGCAGTAGATAAGCCAAAGGGCAATGCAGAGAATTGATAGTGGATTGAACCTGCAAGAAATCTGAGGGTATCTTCTGCAGCTTTGTCTGATTGGGACATGCAGGTATGCCTCCTTGAGGTCCAATGTTACCAGCCAAAACTCCTTGCCCAGCATGGGAAGAAGCTGCTGTAATGTGAGCATCTTGAATTTTGCACGAGTAAGAATGTGTTTAGGATGGATAAGTCCAAAATGGGTCTCCAGTCGGTTCCTTTCCTTGGTACCAGAAATAGCCTGGAATAAAAACCTTGGCCTTGTTCGTGAGTAGGTACCTCTTGAATAGCTTTGATGTCTATGAGCTTTGAAATTTGTAGTTGTGCCTCTGCCCTTTGATTGTGTGGCAGGTTTGGCATGCCTCTCATTTTTGGTAGAGTGTGAAAATGAAATCTGTAGCCTCTGTCTATAACGTCCAGGATCCATTTGTCTGTTGTGACAATATGCCAATTTCTTGTAAATAATGCCAGCTTTCCTCCCAAGGGTGCTGCCAGCTGAGACTTGCTTGGCATGGAAAGGAGGAAGTCATTGGGTTTGTTTCCTATATTGTTGTGCACTGTCTTCGCCACCTCTTGGTGCTGGAGTTTGCCATTGCCTGCCTCTATATGATCCTTGTGATTGTCCTCTGCCCCTTGAGCGCCTGTATCTACCTCTTTGGGGCTTGTCCGTAGCTGGAAAGGACCAGTTTTTAGAAGGCCAATTTCTGCTAAAACGTGGTGGTTGAACCTGTAGAAAAGCTTTGACAGATTGCATAGATTTGGCTTTTTCTTCCATTTTCCGTAGTATCTCCTCAGCATTAGTACCAAATAGCACATCCTTTTGTAAAGGAGCATCTAGCAGTTTAGCTTTCACATGATCAGGCAAGATTTGTTCCTAAGCCATGCATGTCTACGAATAACTGATCCTGTAACAGCAGCTCTACTTGAGGCCTCTAGGGCATCATAGCCACATTGTAAGGTGTGTTTACCCACTTGTTCTGCACTATGCATCATATCCTGCAACTCCTTCAAATCTGGTTGTTCAGGTTGAGACATTTTATTTCTTAATTGTGATAACAGAAACTGTTGATATTTAAGCATATGAAACTGACAATTTAAGGCCCTCATGGCTAGGGTGGCCGAGGTATACACCTTTTTTCCCCACCTTTCTAAGGATCTTGACTCTCTTTCGGAAGGTAGTGGATTCTTAGCAGTAGAGGCCTTCATTCCCTTGGGGCCTTGAGAAATGGTTTCAGGGTCACCATTATGGCTTTTGTACAGAAATTGGTGAGAGTTAGGAACTCTGTAGTACCTATCAGGCTTGACTGGGGCAGGAGGCAGGGAATCCGGATTAAGGCAAGCCTCCGAATAAACATCATCCAGTATGTCCAAGACAGGAGGTATCGCCAGAGGTCTGTGTTGAGGTAACAAAAGAAATTACCTAAGTCTTTTCTTGGAATCAGAAAAGTCTTGGCCTTCCCAATGGAAGTGTTCCCTCAAGGTGTGCAAGGTTTCCCCAAAAGAAAAATCCTCAGGAGGAGATACAGAAGGAATGGACTGCTCTGCATCAGAATCTTCAAAAGGGGAGAAAGAGTGTTCCTCTACATCAGAATGATCTGAGAAAATGGAGCGCTGATCAGAAGAGGGAGAATCTTCCTCCACTCTGAGTCTCTTGTCTGGAGGGGGTTGGGAACCCCTGATAAGAGTAATTAAATCCTCAGCCATTTTAAGCATCTGCTTTTTAGGCATGGGGCCTGGAGATGGGCCCTGAGCAACCGGTCTCTTGGGATGCCTGGCTGATTTGGACTTAGTAAAGGTCTTAATGGAAAAGGAAGATGAGGGTCTGAAGACACCATGGGTGGAAGTGGACCTGTCCACATTAGGAGGCTCAACGCTCACAGTGGCTTCGGTGGTTGTAATCTGGGTATGGGCCGAGGTACCTGCGGTCTCGGTTACAGAAGACCCCGCCAAAGAAGTGTCGTCGGTAGTCAGGGACTGCATAGGCGTCTCGCTGAGAACCGGACCACGTGTAGCCGGTTCTGACGTGGTGTCAGTGGGGACCGCGGGCCTCACGTGTCGGTCCTTGCGTTTTTTGGACAAAACGGTAGTCGGAGTCTCCGACATTTTATAATCAAAGGCTTTACCGAAAATGTGTTGGGCGAACTCTGCCCGACACTTAATAGTGCACTTATTGAAAGTAGCGCAAAAGCGACAGCCCGAGACGGCGTGGTCTGGGCCTAAACAAGGTATGCAGAGGGAATGGAAATCATTATGCGGTATTTGCTTCCCACAAGAAATACAATTGTTAACTTTTTGTGACATCGGTCTGAGACAAGAAAAATTTCCCCAACGGGGTACTTGGCTTTAATGAAGACTTCGGTTTCCAATTTTTCATAAATTCAGGAGCTGGCCGACTGGCACTTGCGAACTGCTTCTGCTTCGGGCACCGCGCGGCAAAAAAGACTGAAGAATATGGTGTCAGCTGCGTTTTATATACCCCTGTCGCTCTGACGTCAGGGAAGAAAGCGACGACAACCGACGCCGGACCAAGACATTGGAATTCGGCCGACCGAGGACTCGCCTGACGGCAGAGAACCCATCTGTGATTACTGCAGCTGTATGCACGATGAACATCAGGCATAACCAAGTAGGACCAGTATGGTAAGTAAAACTCTACTGTTATATTTTATGACCACCGTTGTCACTACTTACAACACAGGAAAAGAAAGTACAGTTGTGTACCTACCATAAATTTAGATGTTCGAGTGTATTCACTGTTGCAGTCATTACTGTTGGGTTATCCTGCTGGCAGGCTACCCGCAGTCGGCCTGAATTCCAAAGTCTAGGTCTGGCAACGGTTGCTGTCGCATCTTCCCTGACGTCAGTGCACCAGAGGTATAAAAGATGCAGCCGACGGCATTTTCTTCAGTTTTTCTTGCCCCAGATGTCAGATGCCCTCAAATATGAAGGTTGAAAATTATGCCAATAAGTATGCATGCGCCAAAAATAAACATTTCCTTCCTCTACAAGCAAATACACCACATAGGTTGTATAGGATAGAGAAGTACAGATAAGTCCCAGCAAAGAAAAGGGGGATGGTGGATGGGTAACCTGGACTGCAACAGTAAATACACTCGAACATCTACATTTATGGTAGGTACACAACTGTACTATGTTCATCGTGTTTCACTGTTGCAGTCATTACTGTTGGGTTGAATCCCAAAGCTGAGGTTGGGTGGCTGGGTCTAAATAGGATTCAGAGAGGCTATAAGGCCCTGCAGCACAGCAGTGGCAAAGCCTGCTCTGGATTTAGAGTAGAGAGGCAAGTGGTAGTGCTTGATAAAAGTGTGCACTGAACTCCCAAGTTGCAGCCTCTAAAATGTCTTTGGTTGGTACTCCTCTGAGGAAGGCTGCTGAAATGGCCGCTGCTCTGGTTGAATGAGGCCTAATGCCCTTAGGCACTGATCTGCCATGTTGTGAGTAGCAGAAAAGAATGCAGTGGCCTATCCAATTTTGAAAGAGTCTGCTTTGAGAAAGTCTTTCCTTGTGATCCTGCAGCATATGCTACTAAGAGTTGCTCAGTCTTTCTGAAGGTCTTAGTTCTGTCCAAGTAGAAGCGTAGCTGTCTGTGTATGTCCAAAGAATGCAGTAGCCTCTCACCCTTATTCTGTGGGTTTGGATAAAAGGTAGGCAAATGAATGGTTTGGTTAAGGGCCACACTAGACATTACCTTAGGCATAAATGTTGGGTTAGTCCTCAGAGAAACCCTGTCTGGATGGAAAATGATAAAAGGTTCCACAGCCATGAGTGCCTGTAACTCTTGAGACTCGCCTTGCAGAGGTTATTGCTAGGAAGAGAGCTGTTTTCCAAGATAAGAACTTTATTTCAGCTGTATTGGCTGACTCAAAAGGTGGCAGTGCAAGTTTTTCCAAGACATAATTGAGGTCCCATGCAGGTATTGGTGCTCTCCTTGGGGGTCTTATGTTTTTGGCCCGTCTGAGGTACTGCCTTAGTAACGGATGCGAAAAAATTGGTGGTTCTGTATTGTAATGAGCTGAAATGGCAGAGGCATGGATTTTAATTGATGAAAAAGATAGACCTTTGTCCAGCATCTCAGTTAGGTATTGTAATATCTGAAGAATATTTGGTACAAACATGTCAATTCCTTGTGCCTGGTTCCAAGCACAAAAACTTTTCCATTTTTCTGCATAAGATTTTCTGGTACTGGGCCTCCTGGCCTCCAAAATAACATCCATCACTGCTTTAGAGAGAGGTGTGTTCTGAATGGCTACATTATCTGCCATGCTGCTAGAGTGAGAGTTCTGAGTTGGCTCTGCAGGATGTGATTGTTTCGTTGGGTCAGTAAATGAGGAATTAGAGGCAATGTCCAGGCTGGGCCTTGAGACAAGCTCTTTAGGATTGGATACCAGTGTGCTGGCAGGGCCAGTCTGGAGCAATCAGAATCATTTTTGGCTTCTCTTGTCTGACCCATAGAAGTACCTTGGGGAGGAAAGGCATATACTGTTAGGGTTTTCCAGTTGAATGATAGAGCATCCACTTTCCATGCTTGCTTGTGATAAGTCCTTGTGCAGAATCTCTGTAGTTGGCAGTTGTGGGAGGAAGCAAATAGATCTATGTCTGGGCATCCCCATTTCTTTATTATCGTGCTGAAGACTTGTGGATCCAGTTTCCACTCATGGGGATCCGTGAGGTTTCTGCTTAGTTCATCTGCCAGAGTATTTTTCTTTCCTGGCAGGAATTGTGCTTGCAGGTGTACTTGATAAGTCAATGCTGTATCCCACAAAATCATGGCTTGTCTGCAGAGAGGGTAGGAATGGGTGCCTCCCTGTTTGTTTATGTACCACATGACTGTAGTGTTGTCCATCCTTATCAGTAGTTGTCCTGGATGGAGTAGATCCTTGAAAGCTGTCAGGGCATTCTGAACAGCTAGCATCTCTTTCTGATTGATATGAAGATGCCGTTGGCTTGTGGGCCATGTGCCCTGAATACATTTTCCTGCCATGTGGGCCCCCCAGGCATAATCTGAAGCATCTGTTGTTATTGACTGCCTGGGTGTGGGTAGGTTGAAAGGCTGTCCCTTGTTGTGGTGACAGGCCTGTGCCCACCATCAAAACTCCTGTTGCAGGCAAGGAATGAGGGTAATTAATGCTTCCAGGCTGTGACAATGTTGAGTCCAAACACTTTTTAGATACCATTGTAGTTTCCTCATATGCAGTCTGGTATATGGAATTAGCAGAATGCAGGATGCCATGAAGCCCAAAGCCTGCAGAATTTTTCTTGCAGATAACTGGGTTTTTGTTGCCAACATTTCGAAATAAAAAGTCAGTTGCCTTTGTTTGTCTGGCGTGAGATAAGCCATCTGGGCAGTTGTATTTAAGCTTGCACCCAGGAATATTATCTCTTGAGAGGGTACTAGTTTTGATTTTTTTTTCGTTTACTGTGTACCCTAGGCAGATTAGCAATCTTTTTACAAATGCCAGATGCTTTAGTAGAATGTCCTTGTTCTCTGCTTGAATAAGGCAATCGTCCAAGTAAGGATATTTTTGAATTCCTCTTGGTCTGCAAAAAGCAATTACTGGTGCCAGGCATTTTGTGAAGATCCTGGGCGCAGTAGATAAGCCAAAGGGCAGTGGAGAAATGGTAGTGCATTGAGCCAGCTGTGAAACTGAGGTATCTTCTGCAAGATTGTCTGATTGGAATATGCAGGTATGCCTCTTTTAGGTCCAAAGTTACAAGGAAAGCCTTCTTGCCCAGCATAGGCAGAATTTGTTGTAGAGTCAACATTTTGAATTTTGGAACGTCCACAAATGTGTTTGGGTACCAAGAAAAGTCTTGAGTAAAATCCTTGTCCCTGCTCTTGCTGTGGTACTTGCTGAATGGCCCTCATATCCATGAGGGATGATATTTGTTTTTGTGCCTCTGCCCATTGATTCTGTGGCAGGTCTGGCATACCTTTTGCTGTTGGCAGGGTGTGAAAGTGGAACCTGTAGCCCTGGGACACTATATTCAAGACCAAGTTGTCCTGGGTGATCATGTGCCAATTTTGAGAAAAAAGTGCTAGTTTTCCCCCTAAGGGGGCTGTCAAAAGATAAGTGCTTGGTGCTGGCAGAGGAAAGTCATTGGGACCGTTTCCTATATGGCTGAGATTTGTCTTCTCCACTTTTGGAGGTTGAAGTACCCCACTGTTTAGGCCTGTATGAGCCCTGGGGCTGTGATCTGCCTCTGGGATGTCTGCATCTGCTTCTTTGTGGCCTGTCTGACACTGGAAAGGACCAATTCTTTGTAGGCCAGTTCCTGCTAAATCTGGGTGGCTGTACCTGTAGGAAATCCTTTACTGTTTGCATAGATTTAGCTTTGTCCTCCATTTTCTTCAACACCTCCTCTGCTTTAACCCCAAATTAGGTATCATGTTGTAATGGGGCATCTAATAATTTTGCTTTAACATGATCAGGCAGATTCTGTTCCTTTAACCAAGCATGCCTCCTAATGACAGAACCCGTAACTGCAGCCCTGCAAGAGGCCTCTAGAGAATCAAAACCACATTGCAATGTATGCTTTTCCCACTTGTTCAGATGCATGCAATAAATCCTGCATTTCCTTATTTTCTGCAAAATCAGAATTTGACAACATTTTCTGTTTTAACAGTGACATTAAGTATTGCTGATGAAATTGATAATTTAAAGCCCTCACAGCCGAAGTAGCAGAAGTATAAACCTTTTTCCCCATCTGTCCAGTGCCCTTGAATCTCTATCTGAGGAGATAGGGTTTTCTGCAGTAGAAGCCTTGACCCCTTTGGGACCCTGAAAAATAGTTTCTGGGTCAGCAGCAGGGTTTTTATAAAGAAATGTATGTGAATCTGGAACCCTGTAGTATCTGTCTGGTTTAACAGGGGCAGGAGGTAAAGAGTCAGGAGTAAGTCCGGACTCTGAAAATACATCATCTACAATGTCTAGCACAGGAGGAATAGCTAAAGGTCTGTGCTGAGGAAGTAAAAGAAAATCTCTAAGCCTTTTCTTAGATTCTGAGTAGTCTTGGCTCGCCCAGTGGAAGTGCTCCCTCATGGTATGCAGGGTTTCCCCAAAAGAATAATCCTCAGGCGGTGAGGCTGAAGGTATAGATTCTTCAGCATCAGAAGCCTCATAAGGAGGAAGAGAGTATTCCTGTTCATAACAGGAGTCAGATGAAATGGAAACCTGATCAGATGATTCATATTCTATCTCTTGCCTAGGCCTCTTGTCAGGAGGGGTATGGGAACCCCTGATCAAAGTAATTAAGTCTTCGGCCATTTTTAGTATCTGTTTTTTAGGCATGGTAGTCTGTACAGGAGAATGCTGTACTTGTTTCTTGTCTTTAGTACTGCTTTAGTCTTTGCCTTGGAAGCTGAAGTAGGCTTTACATACAACTGTGTAGGCCTGAGAACACCCTCAGAAGCCGATGCCTGCTCAGCGGCTCCGGACCCATCTAAGGGAATAGTTTCCGAGAGTCCAATACCTTGAGTATCCAGAGGCCTAGCTGGCTCCACGTGGGAGTTGTCAGTGGCCTGTGGCTCTGAGGTAGCGGGCGCCAGGGGCTGTGAAAGCACCTCACTGAGAACCGGCGACTGGCTTAGCGGCAGCCTCGTCGTCGGTTTTGGACCTCGGATGCCTGTCCTTTTCTTTTTCCTTGCGCTTTTTATAAACTCCAGTCGTCGGCTGTTCCGACGGCATTATATAATTGAATCTTCGGCCAAAATAATGAAAGGCAAAATCGAACTGACGCTTAATAGTGCTTTGGTTAAATCTAGCACAAAACCCACAGCTAGCAACGCTGTGATCAGGGCCTAGGCAAGGAATATAGTAAGAGTGAAAATCCTTATGAGGTACTTGCTTCCCACAAGAAATACAATTGTTAACTTTTTCTGACATTGGTCTGGAGCAAGATAAAAGTTTCCCCAACGGGGTACTTAGCTTTAATGAAGATTTTGGATCTGAAATTCGTTTTCGAAAATCTCAGGAGTCGGCCGACCGGCACTTGCGAACTGCTTTTGCTTCGGGCACCGTGCAGCAAGAAAGACTGAAGAAAATAGCGTCAGCTGCATCTTTTATATCCCTGGCGCACTGAAGTCAGGGAAGAAGCAACAGCAACTGACGCCAGACCTAGACTTTGGAATTCAGGCCGAATGCGGGTAGCCTGCCAGCAGGATAACCCAACAGTAATGACTGCAACAGTGAAACACGAACATCTGCTGAGTAACACTTCATTTTCAGATTGTAAAAGAACTATCTGTATGCTGTGCGCAGGTACAGATAACCATTTGATTATGAATTTTATATAAATTATATTTTTCTTAATGTGGCAAATAACTGATAGGCAGCTGGTGAACATGAGTAAGAACTACTATTTGAGGAGAGTGCTACCAAGTACAAGAGAATATGTCAATAACCATCCTGCAATATTTTTTTTTCTGCTTTTATCAGTCATGTATATAATTTAGATGACAGGAAGGGCTAAGTAAAACAGAACTGTTATAAAACTTTTACAGCAATACTCCTGGCTTTTCCTGACAAATGGTAATGACTCAGTCTTACAGAATTACTTACACCATGAATGTAATGAATATTTACTCAAAAGGTTATGTGGAGCAATTATCACCTTTGTAAAAGCATGCAGAATCTTGCAGTCAAGACATGCAGGTGATTATCTCATTATTTGTGCAGTTACAGTATAACACTTGACTCATTAGCACTTGTCAGGTAAAATCATTGGCAGTTGTCACTATTATTCACATTACTAAAAGTCATTATCACATTGCAACAAGCAGAGGTGTGGGACATTCCATATGTTTGAGTGCTACAGATATTTTTTTATATTTAGTTGTAAAAGTCTGGAATTTGTCATCTTGAAGACAGTTTTAGTACTTACAAGATTGAAAATGAACTTTGTCTGTATGGTGTACACATCACAGCTTGCTTACAATTAGGGTTATGAGAGTTATGATTTATTTTCCTAGTTTGCTAAATAACTGTCAGGGCAACATGTCATCAGGGTAAATAATACCTCATTTTGAAGGCAGTATTAGTTATAGGATGGAAAAATTAGAAGTTATGTACTCACCATAACGTTCCATCTGAGTAGGTATCTTCATTTGTCTGCAACCTTTGGGGTATGGATCCGATCTCGGATCCAAGCCGGCAACTTTTACCACAGCATAGATCTGAGCTCCTAGCTCCTCCCTTTACCCATAATCCCCTGCCAACCCTAACTGACCTCAGATCAAGTTTGCCCGATATAAGCAATGTTAATGTGCCCCGGAAGGGACTAAACCAAGACAGATCCTATAGGTCAGGGGGAAGGGGGGGGGGATTGTTGCAGAAAAATGAAGATACCTACTCAGACGGAACGTTATGGTGAGTACATAACTTCTAAATCTGAAGTAGGAACTTCATTTGTCAGCAACCTTTGGGACAGAGTCCTCAGCTACCTGAATCCTGGGTGGCCTTTATGGAAGAACATTCCGGAGCACTGCAGAGCCAAAGGACGCCCTACCTCTGGAGACAACATCCAGTTTGTAATGGCTGATAAAGGTATGAGATGAGGCCCAAGTGGCTGCTGAACAAATGTCATCTAAGGGGACCCTAGATTTAAAAGCTGCCGAAGCAGCGACGGCCCTAGTAGAATGAGCTCTGACTCCCTGAGGTGCAGGCCTTCCCGAACTCTGATACGCTACGAGGATACAATTAGCTATCCACCGTGATAGTGTAACTTTAGAAATTGACTTGCCTAAACTTGTTTTGGCAAAGGAGACAAACAACTGGTCAGATTGCCTTTGACCAGTAGTTCGATGAGTATAAAAACGTAATTGTCTGTGCACATCCACGGAATGCAGTTTATATTCTCCTTTGTTCTCTTAATGGGGAAAGAACACGGGAAGATTAATAGATTGATTAATATTAGCTTCTGAAGACACCTTAGGCAGAAAGGACGGATTGATCCTGAGGTAAACTCTATCTGGATGGAAGGATAAATACGGCGGCTTAACACATAGAGCCTGAAGTTCAGAGACCCTTTTAGCTGAAGTAATGGCCACTAAGAAGGCTGTTTTCCAAGAGAGATCAACCGTGGCCGCCGGCTCGAAAGGGGGGCTAGTCAAGGCTTGGAGAACCAAAGACAAATCCCATGGGGGTACTACCTCACTGACTGGAGGTCTGAGAAGGAGGGTACCCTTGAGGAAAGCTTTACAAAGCTTAGAAGTCATCAGAGGGCCTGATTCATGCCATACATGATAATGCGAAATCGCTGCCAGTTGTACCTTGACTGTACAGCAGCTAGCCCCTTGATGAAAATGGGTAGTTAAGAACTCCAAAACCGACGTGAGAGGCGCCGGGAAAGGATCCAAGTGATGGTGCTCCGCCCAGATGGAGAAACGTTTCCACTTGCTTCGATAGACTCTTCTGGTGGAAGGTTTATGTGCTGCTACTAGGATGGCTTTGACTGGTGAGGCGATTCCGGGAGTCCTAATCAGGAGAGGAACTGGAGCAACCAAGCTGTCAGCTAGAGGTTGACCAGGTTGGGGGCCGGGAGACCAGGAGGGTGGGTAATGAGATCCAGGAGTGGATCCAGAATCCATGGTGGATGAATTAGGTGAGACCACAGGTACGGGAACCATGTTTGACGAGGCCAGGATGGGGCAATGAGGATCATTTTGCTCCCCAGCCGACTGGCTTTCTGTAGGAGTTTCAGCATCATGGGCAAAGGAGGATAAGTGTAAAGGAGACCGAGAGGCCAAGCATGTACTAGAGTGTCTCTTGGGGACTCCCCCTGAGGGGGGATTAGAGCGAAGTAACTGTTGCATTTGGTATTTGAAGGAGAGGCAGAAAGATCGCAACAGGGTTGCCGCCATAGGGCAAATATTTGTTTCGCTACTAGAGGATTGATAGACCATTCGTACGGAGTCAGAATCGAACGACTGAGCCTGTCTGCTAGGATGTTGGACCGTCCCGGAAT
Organism: Protopterus annectens; assembly: GCF_019279795.1. Classification (NCBI taxonomy): domain Eukaryota; kingdom Metazoa; phylum Chordata; order Ceratodontiformes; family Protopteridae; genus Protopterus; species Protopterus annectens. Next base: position 760,958,123 of record NC_056737.1, read on the forward strand.
GTGCATTGCAATAAGAAAGCGGTTGGTGGAAATCGCCCATTCCCACACTCTCATGGCCTCGCGACAAAGGGGATAAGACCTGGTTCCCCCCTGTTTGTTGATGTACCAGACAACTGACATGTTGTCCGTTTGTACTGCAATTGTCCCAATCGGTAGAAGGCTGTGAAGTGCCTGCAATGTCAAAAGCACCGTCCTCATCTCTAGGACATTGATATGCAAAGAGGTCTCTGTGTCGTTCCACGTGCCTTGGACTGTTCTGCCTGAATAGTGCCCCCCCCACCCCACCCCAGGCGAGAGGCATCCGTGGTCAATGTGGCGACGGGGGAAGGCATCGAAAATGGTCGTCCCGTGTGGAGACTCGAGGACCGGAGCCACCACATGAGCGACCCTCTGCAAGCCCTGCTTAGGGGAATAGGATGGGACAGGGGGTTGCGAGACAGGGACCATTGTACTTGGAGGGTCCACTGCAGGACCCTCATATTTAGGCGGGCTAGGGGTAGTAGAGGAATAGCTGCCGCCATGGACCCTAGAGCCCTCAGGATCAATTCTGCAGGTGGAGAATGAGAATGGCCTTGACATGCAACCTCAGGTTCTGAAGCCGATCGGGAGTTAAGAAGGCAAGCATTATCCTGGAATCCAATCTTGCCCCAATAAAATCTATTACTTGTGAGGGGACTAGAGAGGATTTGGTCATGTTGATAGTTGACCCTAGACGTGGAGCAAGGTCGAGGAAATAATCCCTGCCTGAACAGAGCAGATGCCTTGTTGGGGCGATGAGGAGCCAGTCGTCCAGGTACGGAAAGACCTGAATTCCCTGAAGTCTCAGGTGGGCCGCTATGACCGCCAAGACTTTAGTGAACACCCTGGGGGCTGAGGTGAGACCGAAGGGAAGGGTCCTGAACTGAAAGTGACCGACTCCCAGCCGGAAGCTGAGGAACCTCCTGGAGCGTCTGTCCACTAGGATGTGGTAGTATGCATCCTTGAGGTCTATCGAGCACATCCAATCGTTCTCCTGTAATAGGGGGAGAATAGATTGTAAGGTGACCATTCGGAACTTTTCTTTGGGTACTGCCAAGTTCAGGAGAGAGAGAGATCGAGAATGGGTCTCAAGTCCCCCGTCTTTTTTGGCACCAGAAAGAACCTGGAGTAAAATCCCGATCCGAACTGATCTGGGGGGATGGGTTGGATGGCTCTTTTTTGCAAAAGCTGCTGAATTTCTGTAGCAGCTGCCTCCCTCTGATTGGGTGGTACGTCGGGGAGGCTTTTAATTTTGGGGGTTACAATAAAGGGAATTTGGTAACCTCTGGATATGATGCGAAGCACCCAGCGATCTGTTGTTATGGACTCCCACATTGCTGGGTGATTCGAAAGACGCCCCCCGACTGCCTCCAGAGTGGAGCAGCCGGGCAACCCATCAGGGGTTCTGCGTGGGCCTCTCAGAGAATGGTTCCCTGGAACCAAAGTTTCTGGGACCCCCTCTGCCTCTTGGGCGGCGTCCTCCCTGTCCTCCTCTGCCACGAGAGGACTGGTTGTCCGGAGCAGACTGGGACTGATGCGATTTTCAGAACCACATCTTCTTCTGACCCTTTTGGTTCTTAGAAAAGGACCTCTGGGGAGCAGAGAAGCGAACTCAGATGGCAGACAACGTCTTCCCGTCTTTCTCGCTCTGGACTAAAGTGTTGCGAACGGTTTTGCCAAAAAGTGCAGAACCATCAAAGGGGGCATTCGCGAATGACGCCTTAAAGGGTACCGAGAAGTCACAGTGTCGGAGCCAGGCCTGACGCCTGATTTCCAGGCCGGCTCTGCCGGCTCTAGCGGCTCCTTCAGTGGCATGTGACAAGAGCCGCATAGAGGTGTTAGAAACTGAACAGAGTAGACATTCGGGAGGAGTACAGATGCTTGCCTCCTTCCGACATGGACTCTGGGGGGGATGCAGCGTATTCTTTTATTAGATACCGCTGCATCCGGATGATGTGTGCCATATAGTTCAGCGCGCTCATGGAGAAGGTTGCTGAACTGAAGACCCGCTTCCCCAGGCGGTCAATCGCTCAAGAGTCCTTACTCAGCAGGTGGACCGCAGAGCTCTCCTGAGCCAGTTCTCTCTTGGTGGCCGCCGCCACCAACATGGCATCCACGGGGGGACCTCTGCTCCAGTGGGTTCTTTCAGCAGGGGGACTCAGGATCCTATCCGAGCGCTTGGGGACTGGCTCTACAGTGTCCGGCTCCTTCCAAGCCATGGTGGAAATAAGGTCCACCAGGGGGTCAGGGGGAGGGGACACCCAAGAGGTAGATGGCTCTGCTTCGAACGCCTCTAGGAATACGGACTCATCGGAGGACGCCTTGGGGGCAGACCCCCCCCCCCAATCCTGAGCATCTCCATGATGTCTCCAAAGGAGACATCCTCGGGGGGTGACCTTGGGGAGCCTTCCCCTTCATCTAAGTCCGTATCTTCGGTAAGGGACTCAGGGGAGTCCATGTGCCTCCTCTTACACTTATTTAGAAGTTAACATAACGTTCTGTCTGTGTTGTCCATTTGAATTCTTCCTCATCTTCCTACCCACAAGCCCCCCCAATCCTTTTTTCCACAGTAGATTTCTGGAAGAATGACAGCTGATAAGGACACCACTGTCCTTCATGTTGAGCTCCAGAATATCTTCTGTCAGGAATATATTTGTACTGCCTACTGTATCTAAACTAGCCAACAAGATCTGAAGTATATTAGGGGTTGGTGCATTATGGTTGAGAGGAGCTCAAGAGATTTCGAGTGGCCATAAGCTAAAGCAACGGCCAAGTCAGATCTCAGGACTGGATCCAAACCAAACAGTTGAAGAATGAAAATGGACAACACAGATAGAACATTATGGTAAGTGCATAACTTTATCTCTGTCCTACGCTCTCTGAATAAGGACATGTCATACCCACAATTTGCAGACTGTAAGCAGCAAATGCAGACCTTACTGTCTCAAGCAACTCAAATTTCCAGACACAGCATCAGCTGCAGTTTTGATGCTGTGGATGCCTCTTCCAGGGCTGTGGCCACAGGGTCAGTCATCAAAGAAGATATGTATGACTGATCCAGTCAGCCCATCCCTGAATACTTCAAATCTAAAATCCTAGACTCGCCTCTAGACAAAGACCACCTGTTTGGCCCATAAGCTGCAAAACATCTAGAACTTGTATGCTTAGATTGGCAGCTTGTGCAGTGGTCAGGGGAATAAGCCAAGCTGCCAGATTGAGGGTCTGCAACTGGGGATGTATGAATTCACCATTCCTCTGTGTCAGGAGTGTTGGGATCTGAGGGAAATGCCATGGTGGCAGTGGTGACAGGCTTTGCAGCAGAGGGTACCAGTACTGGCGTGGCCAGTCTGGGGCAATCAGGACTGTCCTCGGTTTTTCCTCCCTTATTTTGATTAGTACCCTTGCAATGAATGGAAGAGGGGGAATGCATAGACTAAGAGATTGACCCACTGGAAAGATAGAGCATCCACTTTCCAGGCCCTACTTGAGGTTCCCTGGTGCAGAATTTGCTGAGCTGATTGTTGGAGTGGGAAGCAAAGAGGTCGACCGTCATAGTGCCCCATTTCTGGGTTACAAGGGTGAAGGTTCTTTGGTCTAGCTGCCACTCGTGTGGGTCCAGAAGATTTCTGCTTAAGTTGTCTGTCAACGAGTTTAGAGAGCCTGGCAGGAATTGTGCTTGCAGGTGTAGTTGCACGGCTTAGGGTGTGTGCCAAAGGGTCATGGTGAGCTTGCACAGAGGGTACGAGTAAGTCCCTCCCTGCTTGTTGCTATACCACATCACAGTGGTGATGTCTGTTTTATTCAGTAGAGGCCTCGGGAAGAGTAGGGGTCTGAAGGCTGTCAGAGCTTGCTAAACAGCTAACATCTCTTTTTGGTTTATGTGCAGATGTATTTGGTTTGCGCTCCATTGGCCTTGAATGCACCAGCCGTCTAGGTGTGCACCCCAGGCATAGTCTGATGCATCTGTGGTGAGGGTCTGGGCGGCATGGGGTTGTGAGAAGGGTAGTCCCTTGATGTGGTTTCATGCTGTTGCCCACTAAAGGAAATCTTTCCTTAAGCAAGGCATCATTGTTATAAGAGTTTCCAGGTCTTGGGAGTGTTGACACCAAAGGCTTTTTAGGTACCACTGTAGTTTCCTCATATGCAGCCTGGCATATGGAATGAGAAGAATGCAAGAAGCCATGAACCCCAGAGCTTGCAGTATTTTCCTTGTGGATAACTGGGGTCTGGTGGCTAGTTGAGAGAAGTAGGTTGTCAGGTAGGTTTGTTTTCTAGAGTAAGGTATGCCATCTGGGATGCCGTGTCCAGGCCTGCTCCCAGGAATACAATTTTTTTGCGTGGGAACTAGTTTGGATTTCGTTTCGTTGACAGTATACCCGAGGGAGGTCAGTAGGTCCTTTAGCAGCTTTTCCTGACTGCCTGAATCAGGCAGTCGTCTAAGTATGGGTAAATTTGAATAGTTCTTTGTCTGCAAAAAGCAATGGTGGGTACCAGACATTTTGTGAAAACTCTGGGAGCAGTGGATAAGCCAAAGGGAAGCGCAGAGAACTGAAAGTGCAGTGATCCCGGCCTGAATGTACATATTTTGTGCACGATTCTCTGACTGGGATATGTAGGTAGGCCTCTTAGGTCTAGGGTGGCTAACCAAGCATCCTTGGATAGCATAGGCTGAAGTTGCTGCAGGGTGAGCATTTTGAACTTTGGTATCACCAGGAAAGTGTTTAGAATGGATAGATCGTGGATGGGGTGCCAAGTGTCCTCTTTTCTGTGTACCAGGAAGGGTCTGGAGTAGAAACCTTCGCCTACCTGTTCTGCAGGAACATGTTCTATTGCCCTCATTGAGAGCAGGGAAAGGACTTGCATTTTGGCCTCTGCCCACTGGTGTGGGGGAAGATCTGGGAATCCTTCTGGGGTTGGTAGAGTGTGGAAATAAAATTTGTATCCCTGGGACACTATGTTGAGGACCCAGCGGTCATTGGTAATGGCAGCCCAGGTGCTTGGGTGGAAGGAGAGTTTTCCTCCTGGGGCAAGAGCAGGTGGGCAGAGGGAGGGGGTGGAAGCGTGAAGTCACTGTGAATTCTTACCATGAGGGGGTGGCTTAGCACTCCCTGGTTTTGAAGAGGAGGAACTCCATTGCTTAGATCTCTGCATTCCCTGGGGCTGCTGTCTGGGGAGCCTGCTTCCTCGGGGTCTGGGCTGAGCTGACTTGGAGGGGGCGGGAAAGGACCAGTGCTTGGAGGGGCTATGCCTAATGAACCTCGGTGGTTGGACCTGCACGAAATCTTTAACTGTATGCATAGATTTAGCTTTTTCCTCCATCTTTTTTAAGACCTCCTCTGCCTTGGTGCCAAATAAGTTGTCTTTGTGCAGTGGTGCGTCCAATAATTTGGATATGACATGGTCTGGCAAGGGCTGTTCCTTTAGCCAAGCATGTCTTCTAAGGACAGAACTAGTGAGTGCTGCCCTGCAAGATGCGTCTAGGGTGTCAAAACCACATTGTAAGGTGTGCTTAGCTACTTGACTTGCAGAATGCATTAACTCTTGTAACTCTATTTGCTGCACAAGCAGGTAAGGAAGATATTTTTTATTTGAGGAGTTCCATGGTATGTTGCTGATATTTCAGCATATGGAACTGAAAATTTAGTGCTCTACCAGCAAGAGTAGCACAGGTGTATACTTTTTACCCAATCTGTCTAATGCTCATGAATCCCTATCTGAGGGGGTGGGATTCTTAACAGAAGTTGCTTTAATTCCTTTACGTCCTTGAGAGATAACCTCCGGGTCAGCAGTAGGATTTTTGAATAGACATTTGTGAGAGTCAGAGACTCTATAGTACCGGTCTGGTTTCCAGGGAGCAGGAGGGAGGGTGTCAGGAGTCAAACTGTATTCCATAAAAACATCATCAACAACATCCAGGACATGATGAATGGCCAAAGGTCTGTGCTGTGGAAGATCTAGGAACTTCCTGAGTCTCTTTTTTTAACTGAGGGTAGTCCTGACATTCCCAGTGGAAATGTTCCCTTAAGGTATGTAGGGTTTCCCCAAATGAGAAGTCCTCGGGTGGAGAGGCTGATGGGATGGATTCCTCTGCATCAGAATCCTCATAAGCTGAGAGGGGTTGCATATCTTCATAATCAGATGCATCAGTGTCATTGGACTCCTGTTCAGATAAAACTACCGGGGACAAATATCTTTCTTTTAAAAGGGGTAGCCTGGTTTCCCCTGATAAGCATTATAAGGTCTTCCGCCATTTTAAGCATCTGAGACTGAGGCAAGGAAGCAGGTGCTTACGATTGGGTCAGTTTCTTGGGTGTGGTTCGTACCCTGGGCCTTAGAAACTCTGTAGTTTTTGAAAGAATGGTAGATGCGAAAGAAGTCTGTGTCGAGAATTGGTAGTGCGAAGTACTTCCTCAGAAGTCGGTGCCTGCTCAGCGGCTTCGGACCTATCCAAGGTAGAGACATCCGCAGGATCCTTAGTCGAAGAGTCTCGCGGCATAATGGACTCCAAAAGGGTCTCAGTAGCGGCCTGCGAATCCATAGAAGCAGGCATCAGGGCCTGCGAAAGCACCTCACTGAGGACTGCAGAACTGACGACTAGCTTAACAGAAGCATCATTGGCAGTTTTGGACCTGTGCGGTCTGTCTCTGCCTTTATCTTTACGTTTTTTTTGGAAGATCTCCTGTCGGACGGCTTACCAAAGCCATATCGGAATTCGAGGACTGAGAGCGAAATTATCTAGCTACAATAAGGGTCCAATGACATATAATTCTGGCGCTGAAGAGAGCACAAAAGCAACAGCGGGGGACGTCGTGCTCTGGGCCTAAGCAAGTGACGCAGTAGGAATGAAAATCTTGGTGTGGTATTAGCTTTCCACAGGCGAGACAATTGTTAACTTTTTCTGACATTGGTTAGAGCAAGAAAAAAGGATCCCCAACAGAGTACTTAGCTTTAGAAGACTTCAATTTCAATTTCGGAAACGAAAAACTCAGGCAGAGGCCGACCGGCACTCATGCAAACTGCTTCTGCTTCGGGCTCCTCAGCAAGAAAGACTGATGTAATGGCATCAACTGCCTTAATTTATAACACAGATGACCCGACGTCAGTCCTGGAGCAATGGCAACCGACATAGAAAGACTAAGCCTCTGGTATTTAGGCCGACTGAGGGCTAACCTGGCAGGGATAACCCAAATGTGATGACTGCAACAGTGAAACATGATCATCATCTCCAATAGTTCCAAAAGGAAGAACATCCTGAAAGGCTTGCAATGTCAACAGGACCACCCTCATCTCCAGAATACTGATATGCAACCAGGTCTCTGAATGAGTCCACATGCCTTGGGTCATCTTCTCCATGAAATGACTCCCCCCAAACTGGGAAGTATCTGTGGTCACAGTGGCTCAGGAGGAAGGAAGAAAAGGTCTGCAGATGTTCATAGGTTGGTACTAAGCTATCAGCCCTAGGGCCTATACAAGCCTAGCCGTAACAATTCCCTGGCTATTTCTTCCTGCACTATTTACCTCCCTGGACCCCTGTCTAGCAGGGCGACTAACATGATCCAAGGGGTGAATTTCCTTTCTCCCATCCAATCTTCAAGGTTCCTTTTGTACAGGGCCAAAAAGGCACTCTGCTTGACATGTATGGGCAATCTATTCCAGAGTCTGGGGAGTCTCTGGGTCAGGAACCTATCCCTCCAGCATGTTTTGTTTATTGTGATGACAAGGTTTAGATCCCTGGAGTGTGTGGCTCTGAGGGATTTCTTTAAGTGGAGCATGTCCAACAGCTCTGGGTTTGACATGGCCTTGTATGTTAAGCAGAGATCGCCTCTGAGTAGACTATATGCGACAGAGTATAGCTGGAGATTTTTAAGGCTGTCAGCATAAGGCATCTGCTTTAGGCTTGTGATTCTTTTAGTGAGGTATTTCTGCGGCCTTTCCAGTTGTTGCAGATGTCTTCAGAAGTACATACCAAACAGGGCGTTGTATTCTATAATGGGTTTAATGAGGGATGAGTACAGTGGGACAATGACCTCCTTTTTTCTAGATGAAAAGCCCTTAGTGATGAGGTGTGCCACATAGAAGGATTTCCTGACTGTTGTGGCGATGTGGTTATCGAAGGTGAGACCACTGTCCACCTGTGTCCTTAAGTCTCTTATCACACTTTTGGTGTTTAGTGTACTGCCACCTATATGGTAATTCACGGGTACATGTTTTTTCCCCAAAGGGGATAACTATACATTTCTTGGCATTGAGCTTGAGCCCATGGCTCTGGCACCAACCATCTGTTTCTGTAAGGCCCTTTTGTAGAGTATCCACATCATTTGGGGATTCAATAATAGCTCCCAGTTTGCAGTCATCTGCAAACTTTGTTCGCCAGAGTCCCTTAGTGTTGGCCTGTACTTCATAGAAGTAGATGCCAAACAAGAGCGGTCCCAGGACTGAACCCTGAGGTACTCCACTTGTCTGGAGCTGGATTTGGAGTCAGCTACTTTTACAGTGTGGGTTCAATCAGTAAGCCAGTTGGCAACCCATTGTGTGACGTAGGGATTAATGCCCAGCTTAGTAAGTTTATCTATGATTCCAGAGTGGGGGATGGTGTCAAAGGCCTTGGCAAAGTCTAGATAGGCTGTGTGGACCACTTTACCTTTGTCCATGGCTCTGTAGACTGATTTGAAGAAGTCAATCAGGTTCAGGAGACAAGATCGGCCCTTCACGAACCCAAACTGGGTGGGGTCCAGTGTTTGAAGGTTGCCAATGTCTTTGTTTATAAGTTCCATGATAATACGCTCCATGGCCTTGCAGATAAGGCTCGTCAGACTGATGGGACAGTAGTTTCCGGGATCCAAGGTGGATCCCTCCTTGTGGAGTGGGATAACTGTAGCTCTGTGTCACTCAGTGGGCACGAAACCTGTAAAGATCATCTGACAAAATCCATCATTAAAGATGACGTCTGCAGACCAATGTTAGCTTGATAGGAACACAAAGGGAATGGTAAATACCAGACCACTGAACAGCCAAAGTCCATTGGAGAACTCGCATACAAAATCTTGCTAATGGAACCAAAGTGATGGCAGCTGCCATAGATACAAGGGCTTGAAGTAACAATCTTGCCAGTGCAGACAGTATCTAGAATGGACTGTACCCAATGTCTCAATGTCATTATGTGATGACAGGGTAATAAGACCATTTGATTTGAAGTATCCAACAGAGCACCAATGATCTTTAGCCTTTGTACTGGAGAAGAATTCAATTTGACTAGGTTTATGTTGATGCCAAGGGAGCTGGAGATCTGAAACAGACAATCTCTGGCTTGAATTAGTTGATGCCTTGTTGGGGCAGTTAGGAGATAGTCATCTAGATACGGAAACACACGGAATCCCTGCAGTCTCAGGTGAGCTGCAGCCAGTGTCATACATTTGGTACACACCCAGGGGGCTGTGGCGAGTCCAAAGAGTAGAGATCCGAAATGGCAAAAACCAGCCCCAACCTGAAGCATAGATGACTTCTGGAGAGCCTGTCCACTTTGATGTGGTAGTACGTAAGTCCGCAGAGCACATCCAATCATCCTTTTGCAACAGTGGTACAATGGACTAAATTGTAACCATCCGTAACTTTGACTTCTTTACATAGAGGTTCAGACTGCTTAGATCCAGAGTGGGTCTCAGGTCTCTGGTTTTCTTTGGCATTAAAAAGAAGCAGGAGTAGGCTCTGGGTCCTCTGTTCTGTTGGGACCTCTTGCATGACTCTTTTGCAGTAGTTTGTGAACCTCTTTTACTGCACACTCCTACTGACTGGGTAGGATGTCAGGGAGTCTCGTCTGACTTTGAGGAGGTGGAAGGAAAAAGGGAATGTAGTAACCTCTGGATATTATGCTTAGCACACAAGCATTTTTTGTGAGTTTGGACCAGGCACCTAGCTGGAGTGAAAAATGACCTCCAACTGCCTCCAGAGCCCAGTAGTCGGGCAACACTTCAGAAGTATGGTAGGGCCTATCAGAGAATGGTTCTCTGAAACTGGTTTTGCAGACCCCCCTGCCCCTAGGGTGGCGTCTTCCACTGAAACTTCCTCCTTTGCCTCTAGAGGAAGAATCCCCGCACTGATCATGAAAAGACCCTTGGGATCTTTGAAACCAAGTCTTCTTACTGCTTCACCGATTCCTGGGGAAAGTGTGTTGAGGAATAGAAAACTTGATCCCCACAGCAGAAAGATTCTTTCCCTCCTGTTCACTGCAGGTTAAGGTATTTTTGACAGATGGCCCAAACAAGAAGGGTCATCAAAGGGGGTGTCACTTGTCTCACACATTCAAAAGAAACAATAAAGCAGTGTATGGGTTCATGACATTTATTGTACACAAACACTGTCAGGAGCTGAAATTAGAACTTGTATATTCAAGTTAACTGATTCACACATTATTTCAAACACACTCGCATGTGCATCACCATTCATGCCTGCACTCAGTCTGACTGACTATACAAAATGGCACTGCTCTTGCATGTGCTCAGTACTTACATGAACATGCTATTGCTATCTAGCTACAGTGGCTTAATACGAACATTACACATAATGATCTGCAAAATCACACCTCATCCAGCCATGCCTTCTGCTTGCAATACCTGAGTCAGCTGCATGTTAGGTGCCCTATGCCGCATGGGAGATGAGCCTCATGGAAGAATTAGTGACAGAAGAAAGAGTAGCCAGTTGGGAGACACTTTTTTGTAGTCCTGCACAGACATGGTCTCTGCAAGAGAGTTGGAAAGCTCCTTGATCAGGTCTCCCTGTAAATGAGTGAAGTGTGCCAAGAGTTCAAAGAAAGATGAGGTGTAGACATGCTTACAAAATCTGTCCATCGCTCGTCTCCCTGTTATGTGCGTGGACAGAGGAGCTCTGCTCGGCTAGCTCCTTTCTGGTAGCTGCTGCCACAACCATGACATCCACTGTTACACCCTTAGTCCAATATGATCTGTCCTTGGGGGGGGGGGGGGTAAGAATTTATCGGGGTGCTTGGGGATGGGTTCAATAGTGATAGGCTCCTTCCAGGCCTGGTGGGAGACTAGGTCTAGCAGGTCATCCACCAAGGGGGAATCACCCAAGATGTAGGCAGGCCCACCCAGAAAGACTTAAAAAAAAAAAACACACTCCTCAGTAGAAGGATTTTGGGCAGACCAGCCACCTCCTTGCTCAAGGATCTCTAAGATGTCTGCAAAGGAGACATCATCTGGTGGCGATCTTGGGGATCCTTCTCACTCATCGAAGTTTGTGTCCTCTGTGAGAAACTCCAGAGGGGAGTCCATGTGCCTCCTTTTGCATGACTTCTTATGATGAGCCTCTTCTGAAAGATGATCAAGGTAGGTATCAGAAGAGAGGGCTCCCTCTTGGGGGAGAACTTAGGGACTTCTCGGGACAGGCTGACCCTGGACAAGCATGACGGGCTCAGCACTCAGATCCAACAGAGGGCAATGGGGAGGACCAGAGATAAAAGGGGTTGGATTTCTGTGAGAAGAGAAAACCCCTTCCACAACCTGGAAAGCCGAAGGACCTGATGAATCCCCTCCCACAGAGCGGAGGCAGCCGAGAAAGAGGCGACAGGAAAAACCCCGAAGCCACGACCCCCAGACAGAATCGTATCACAGCCGTCAAGAGCCGAAGTGCTGTGGGGAAGGGACGGACAAAGTCAGAGCGAAACCCCTACCCTCAGATCCGGCACTGTCCTCTCAGATCCAAGACCCACTCTGATCCGACATCAGAGCACAGCCAGTCAGGGTAACTGTCGGAGTTGAAGAAGGGAGCTTCCTCAGATCCAACACAGACTCTTGGGTATTTAGGATTTTGGGACTCCAAAGCAGTTGGTCAGACTGGAAAAAGAGACTGGAAAGTTTTGGCAGGAACACTCATGGACCCGAAGGGAATTGGAGCTGAAAAAACCCCATCTGAATCTGAGTTTTGAGTAAACTCTTTATCATCCTTCCATGTCTATATCAGAAAAACTTCTAGATGACCTGGAGGATGTAGTTGAACCAGGCCTCGAGTGCCCCTTAGGAGTTTGTAATACCTTTGCAGGTATGGCTGAAGAAAAAGAGCCTATATTGAATATTCAGGAGTTTGGCTCCTAGCTGTAGGATCCCTAGATCCAGGATCTGAAGTGGAAGTAGAAGGCCTAGAGGAACCTGGAACAGAAATTACTTCTATCCGAGGAGCGGTTTGGATCCGAAGCAGCAAAAGCCAGTCTCGGATATGAGGCTTTGAAACCTTCACTGGTGGCACCAGAGAGGCCTTTGAAGTTTTATCAGGGCATTTCTTACGACTTGAGGATCATGACGACTCGTAGAGGAGGTTTGAGCCCATGGTGAAGTTGAGGAAGATGCAGGCAACACCCCTTTCAAAATCAACTCATTCCTGCGGTCTGCAATAGCCCGAGGATCAAGTCCTTCACAAACAGAACAGGTAGACCGCAAGTGCTCTGGCCCAAGACAGTACACACATTTCTCATGTGCGTCTGACTTGAGGAATCTTAAGAGAACAGGCAGAGCAGTGCTTAAAACTGGAGGGTCCGTTTGACACCCTGAAACACAGAAAAAAATGACACACTTTCTGAAAAATGTCAACAGCAGCTATACAATATTAATAAACAGCTGCAAACAGGAGAGAACTATTTAAACTATCCAAGCTATCCAGTTTAACACACACACAAACTAGTTAACCAACACACTAAGATTTTTTTTTTTTTTTTTTTTAAGTCAGAAGGCAGAAACGGTCCTGATAAGAAAAAGGAGAGGGAGAAATAAAGGCAAAAAGAGACCTTAACGCCCTTGAGAAACTTACCTGGAAGGAAGGCAAGGTAAGGTAAGAAACAGGTAAGGTGTCAAATGGAAGAAAAAATTTAGAAACTAGAAGTACAAAACTTGGCTTAAGCTAACTGCAAGTTGCTCAAGAGATGAAATCCACATCTGGTTGCTGAGGCGAAAAATGAGAGCTGAGAAGCTGTACAGAGGGTTGAGTGTAGAGGGAGGAGTTCGAGATTAGGATCCAAGTTTGTAAATGTGTCTGAGTCAGATCTGAGATTCTAAGACAGGACGAATGAAAAGGACATCATCAGATCTGATGTTATTCATTCTAGCCTCAACTGTTGGGACACAGTCCCCAGCCAACTAAATTCCTGGGTGGACTGTAAGGAAGGACATTCCTGAACACAGTTGAGCCAAAGGCTGCTCTCATACCCTCGAAACCAGATCCGGTTTGTTGCAGCTGCATATATATCGTCCATGGAAGTCCTAGAGAGGAACACTGACAAAGTTGCGACGGATCTTGTTGAATGGGATCTTAAAGGTTTTAGTAAAGACAGACCCAATAATTTGTAGATGGTTTACTATTAAAACCGTGAAATTAAGAACACAATCCGTTCATGTTTTCGACTCATATTACCAACGTACTGCATATTAATGAGGTCAGTATGTCAAATGTCATGCCATTGAATGGAATGCAAATTTGGTATTATTTCCCTGTACCTTTTGCAACAGTGTGTTAAGTGTCCACTTACCTACCTGCTTTTCAGCAGTATGAACATAGGCAGTTCAGTACTGCACAATGCCGGAATTCACTTTTTGCAGGGGGGGGGGGGCAAGCTCCCTGCACCCACCCCCAACAACCCCTGCAAACTATATATTCCAACTCTGAGATTGCACTACGCTGAGGAAAAGGATAAATTTCCCAATCTGCACTATACCATGATCTCTATTTGTAACCTCCACCACCTATAAGCGAATGCACAGTGCCATTCAATGCAAAGGACACTCACAGTACTGAAGGTAGGCAATACATCAGCCAAATGACGTTCAACATTCCTATTTTTGCCAAATGCTCATTCTTCATTTTGACAGTAAACCACTGTACATAAATGATATGCAATCTGTCAGCTATCTGGCTAAAGTTATCTTTGCAACTGATTTGCCCAATTTAGAATCTGCAAAGGACACAAATAATCTGTCTTCCTAATTTCTTTTGTTCTATGCAAGTAAAAACATAATTATCTAAGGACATCCAATAAATGCAACATATGTTCACCTTTGTTTGCAAACTTGGGAAAGAAGACTGGCAGATTGATGGACTGGTTAATATGTGATTCTGACACCACCTTAGGAAGGAAAGAAGGGTTACTGCGTAATGTTACTCTATCCCTATGGAAAATCAAGTAGGGAGGTTTAGAAGACCATGCTTTAAGTTCTGAAATTCTTCTAGCAGAGGTAATGGCCGCTAGAAAGATAGTTTTTCAGGTCAGGAATTTAAGATCACATTTTGCTGCTGGTTCAAAGAGGGAATGAATTAAGGCCTGCAGCACTAAATTTAAACAACACAGGGGAGTAGAATCTTTATAGGGAGGTCTCAGCAGGAGAATGCCTCTCAAAAAAAGCTTTACAAAGCTTAGATGAAGCCAAGGAAGAATTTTCAAATCCAATATGAAAGTTAGAGATTGCTGCTTAACTATTCAGGAGCTTGCTCCTTCATTAAAAATAATTGCCAAAAATTCTAGAACATTTTGTACAGAATCTGAGAAGGGGTCAATGTGTTTCTGATGAGCTCAAAGAACAAACTTTTTTCATTTACTTCTGTAAAGTTTTCTTGTAGAAGCTTTATAGGAAGATAAAAGTATATGACAGACAGGAGAAGAGATCATCGGCTGTCTGGCTATTAAAGGACCTGGGGAAACCACGCTGTTAGCTTGAGGTCTGAGATAGTCAGATGAGTTGGGTGAGGTAGGAGGTCTGGAATCAGATCCAGAATTCAAACTGGGTAAAGTAGAGGAGGCCAGAGGAAAGGGAACCAAATTTGCTAAGGCCAGTAAGATACAATGAAGATGACTTTGCTCTTCAATCGGGCACCTTGCTCCAGAAATTTGGGAATTAAGGGAGCTGAGGGATAGGCATAGAGGAGACCGGGGGGCCAATTTAAATACATGACAACCAATCACATTCTAGTATTGCACCCTCCTCTTTTTTTTTTTTTTAATGCAGGTTTCAGTGGAATGACATCATTCAAACGATCTGAATGATGTCATTCCACTGAAACCTGCATAAAAAAGGAGGGTGCAATACTAGGATGTGATTGGGTGTCATGTACTTAAATTCCACTGAACTGAAATGTGTTTTTATCTGAGGAAGGGCTTAGTCCCAAAAGTGCTCATGTTTTGTTATTTTAACCTGTGCTTTTAATAAAAGTTTTTCAGCCTGGTGGATCGACTGCTCTTTGCACGTTTTGCTTTATGTTTCATTTTTGAGCAGTGAATCTTTGGTGGAGGACTCCCAACATCTATATATTTGGTTTGCTCAGTACATATAAAAACATAAAATACTCCATATAAAAAATTGATACTTACAATTTATTAGGTCTGATATTCAAAACCGGTGCTATTGATACATATTCACTCAACCCTGGTAAAAAAGTGGCACCTAAGCTAAGCTGCCACATAACTTCTCTATTACTAAGCCAACCTTTCCACCTTTCCTGTCTCCTGCAAAGTTCCTGTAATCATGGCTGCACAGGTAAAAACCACACTCTCCAAAGCCAAGAACACAGCATCCATGGGACCAGACAACATCCCAGGCTGCGTTCTACACGAACTACAGAACGAACTGGCACCCCAACTAAGTACCATGTTCAATCATAGCCTCACCTCAGGCTTTGTGCCTGCTGAATGGCGCACAGCGATGGTTATCCCACTCCACAAGGGGGGAGCCACCACAGACCCCGGGAACTACCGCCCCATTAGCCTGACGAGCCTGGTCTCAAGGCCATGGAACGTATCATCATGGAACTTATAAACAAAGACATTGGTAATCTCCAAACTCTGGACCCCACCCAGTTCGGGTTTGTAAAAGGCAGATCATGTCTCCTAAACCTGATAGACAAGGGTAAGGTGGTTCACACAGCCTATCTAGATCTTACCAAGGCTTTTGACACCATCCCCCAACTCTGGAATTATAGATAAACTCAATAAACTAGGTATAAATCCCTATGTCACAAGATGGGTTGCCAAATGGCTCACTGACAGAACCCACACTGTGAAATTAGCAGACTCCAAATCTTACTTCAGACCAGTGACAAGTGGAGTACCACAGGGTTAGTCCTGGGTCCTCTCCTGTTTGCCATCTTCTCTGAACTACAGGCAAATGTGAAGGTCTTTGGCTGACGAAGTTCGCAGATGACTGCAAACTAGGAGCCATAATCGAAACTCCTAACGATGTTGACATCCTACAAAAGGGCCTCACTGAGACAGACACCTGGTGTCAAAGCCATGGCCTCAAGCTCAATGCCAAAAAGTGCATTGTCATCCCCTTTGGTAAAAACTCTGTACCCATGAACTACAACATAGGCAGTAGTATACTTAACACCGAAAGTGTGATAAGAGACCTTGAGACCCAGGTGGACAGTAGTCTCTCCTTTGATAATCACATTGCCACAGTGGTCAGGAAATCCTTCTACGTGGCACACCTCATCACAAAAGGTTTCTCAATCAGAAAAAAAGAGGTCATTGTTCCCCTGTACTCATCACTCATTAGACCCATTATAGAGTACAACGCCCCTTTTGGTATATACCTCACAAGACATCTACAACAACTGGAAAGGCCGCAGAAATACCTCACAAAGAGGATTACCGGCCTCAAACCGATGCCCTACGCAGACCGTCTAAAAAAACTCCAGCTTTACTCCGTTGCATATCGCCTACTCAGAGGTGATTTCTGCCTAACATACAAAGTTATGTCAAACCCAGAGCTGTTGGACATGCTCCACTTAAAGAAATCCCAATCCCTCTGCGCTACATGCTGTAGGGACCTAAACCTTGTCACCACAATAAACAGAACATGTTGGAGGGACATATTCCTGTCCCAAAGACTTCCCATACTCTGGAATAAACTACCTATCTATATCAAACAAAGCTCCTCATTAGCACTCTTCAAGAAAAATCTTGATGATTGGATGGGAAATAGGAAATTCACCCCAGGGATCACCTCTGTGGCTCTGCTCGACAGTGGCAGAGGAAAATAATTTTCTTGGCTGGCAAAAGCCAGGGTACCTTTCTGGCTGGGCTTGTATAGGCCCCCAGGGCCGATAGCCTAGTACCTACCTATGAACCTCATGGAGTTTTTTTTTTTTTTTAATTTTATTTATTTTGACATTTGTTAACCGGGTATGTATGACTGGGCAAGGAGCCTGTTTTTAGTGGAGGTCAGCGGGAATAGCCCCGTACATATACATAACAGATTACACCAACAGGCAACTAATATTTACATAGTTTAGTCAGGTTGTATAAAAATTATTACAGAACAGAGGAGGCCTGGGGGGAAAAGCCCTGTATATATAACACAGCAAATTATACTCATTAACACACAAATAAATTTTCCATAGCATAATCAAGTTGTATAATAATGTTTACAGAACATGATATTTACTTAGTTTAGTAATGTTACTGTAATAGAAGAGTACATTGGGGGTAGCACTTGTTACAAGGAGTAAGTATTTGATACATTGACAAATATTGAGCAACTCTGGCAGGAGCTAGTAGGCACAGAGTACAGATGCTAAGAGCAACAGATGGCAGTTGCTAGTCTAGAGAGAAGTTGAGAGAGACAAGCGACAACCTTACCCTTCTAGAAAGCATTCTCTCCTACCTTTCTCTAAACTTTCATAACAAAACCATCCTTCTTGGAGATGTAAATATTAACTGGCTAAGCCTTCAGGAACCTAACTCTTCCTACTTCAACTTATATGGATTTGTGCAACTAATCTCCTCTCTCACCCACTCTAACAAATCTCATACTTCCAGCTCTCTCATAGACTGGATTTTAGTCTCAGATCCAAATAAATATCACGATCCTGCAACCCTACCCAACTCTCTAAGTGACCACTCCCCTGTGAAAGTCCTTAGATACATATCCCATTTCACTAAGCCCCAAAGATACATAACCTGCCGTAAACTTTCCTCCTTCTGCCCTGTCAACTTTAAAGCCCTACTCTCCAAAATAAACTGGTCACAACGAACTCTTCTCCCTCTTGACGATGCTGTCCACTCATTTAACTCAACCTTTCTTAATATCCTAAATTCACTTCCTCCTCTCCACACTGTAGGGATCAAATCCAAAATATCACCATGGTTAACTAAAGCTACCCACACTCTAATGAATACCAGAGACAAAACATGGAAAATGTGGGTAAAAACTAAACTCCCAACCCATTTACAAAAATATAAAAAACTCAGAAATCTGGCAAAAAACACATTAACAAGGACAAACAGAACTTTTATTTTAACCCTGCCACTGCCCAAAGGTCGGACCCCCAAAAAATTCTGGAACTCAATTAAACAAATCTTGCATCCTGGAAACCCTTCTCCCAACCCCTGCCCAAACAATACTCCTGAAGAAACAGCTACGATATTCAATACCTACTTTATTGAATCCATATCAAAAATGATAAACTCCTTCTCCCCCACAAACAACATAAATAACTGTCACATACCCCCTCCAACTCCAAGTTCTCTCTCTCTTAAATCAGTACCTACCAATTATATCAAATACTTAACTCACTAAACTCACACCCTTTTCCTCTTCGGCTGACCATCTGGCCTCCCTATTTCCTGTAAGTAGCTTCTGAGTCCATTATTATCACTGTGTGCATCTTAATAAATCCCTCTATTTCTGAATCAAAAGTTTTTTCTCTCTGGAAAGAAATCTATACCTTACCTAATACACAAGGGAGGTAGCTCCTCCAATATTTCAAACTTCAGACCTATCGCAATCCTGTCTCCACTATCGAAAATATTACAAAAATGCATACATAAGCAGGTCATGCAATGCCTAATACAGAAATCCTTGCTCACACCCACCCAGCATGGCTTTCGTCCCAAGCACAGCACTTCAACTGCCCTAATATCCTTCACTAACACTATCTCGCAGGCCAGGGATAACAATAAATTTGTTTCTTGCCTATTCCTGGACCTCTCCAAAGCCTTCAATTCAGTCTCACACCCTCTACTACTATCCAAGATGTCTAACCTCAACGTCTGTACCTCTACTATTAACTGGTTTACCAGCTATCTCACTGATCGACTGCAATGTGTGAAATGGCTCTCTGCTCCCCCCTTCCAGTGAAAATGGGTGTTTCCAAAGGATTCATCCTTGCCCCATTACTTTTTAATATATTCACTAATATTCTACATACTTCCTGTCCTCGGTCTTCCTTTATTCAATATGCAAATGATTCTACAGTCATCACCATTGCAGATTATCCTGCTGACCTTATCACTGCTACTCAAGCATCTTTCAACTCAGTAGAATCCTGACAGCCAACTAATTCTTAACTCTAAAAAAAAAAAAAAAAAAAAAAACAAAACTCCTACTCTTTCTTCTCAAAAAAGTCACCCACCTTAAATCAGCCTTTTCAGTACTCTCCCTTAATAACACATCCATCAATGCTGAAATTAACACAAAACTACTACAAGTAACAATTGATGACCAACTTAAATTTGACTTGCATATAAATAACTGCATTAAAAAGACACACCAAAAACTGGGCCTTCTCTATCGAAACAAAAGGTTTCTTACAAATAAAGCAAGAGTTACCCTTTCTCACTCATACCTGCTACTGAGTCTGTTTAGCTGTCAAATACTCACTAATCTTAACTCCACCCTTCTAGCAAAATTAGAATCCACCTACAACAAGGTTGCAAGATTTGCTGGCCAACAAACTTATAAATCTCAACATTGTATTTCACTAAGATACTTAAGCTGGCCTGAACTACCTCACTCACTCCTCTCCCAACTAAAAATAATCCATACAATTCTACACTAGCAATCTTTCTGTCCTATCCTCTTTAATCTCTCAATACTCCCCCACCAGGTCCTTATGGAGCTCTGATCAAAACCGATTACAAATACACAAATCAAAAACTAAATATGGATGTAATCTCTATAGCTATAATCCTTCTATAGCATGGAATAAACTGCCATTAGAAATCATGTCCCTTACACAAAGTAATTAATTCAAAACTGCAACCAAAGAATACCTAAAAGCCCACTGGTCTGGGTCCTGTCCTTGTTATCCTCCATAACCTACATCCACTCCACTTGCTAAACACCACCTTACTGTTCACTATTAGTAAACCTCTCTTACCTCCTATGATGAACTATAACCCCTGCATACTATTCATCTTTGAGTCTACAGGTTTCAGTCCCTCTGCAGATCTTAAATATTTATTGGAAACCGCTACTACCATTTATAATTATTGCTGCTTTATGAATTTTTGTCTTACATTGTATAATCCTTCTTAACTAATTACCTCTGTATTAACTAATATACTTACTATGTAACTACTGTAAAATTCTAATGCTTTGTAATGATTTCTATACTGTGGAGCTTTTCTACCCAGGTCTCCGCTGAAAAAGGGCAATTCATCTCAGTCGGACTATCCCAGTCAACAAATGTAAAATAAATAAATAAAAGCACTAGATGGCTGTTGCTTAGTCTAGAGAGAGATTGAGAGAGGAGCAATAGAATACGTTATGAAGGTAGGTTAGGAATGGAATAATTATTAGAGGAGTAAGGAGTTAATATGGGGTAGACCACAAAGGTGGAAGAAACAGATGAGGGAGTGGTTGAGTCTGTTGGATTTTAGGCATGAGCAGGTCTAGGATTTCATTAATGTCTCTTTTAAGGCTTTTTTGAAGTTTTGCGTGTGGGGAAGGCTTCTCATGTCGAGTGGTAGTTTGTTCCAGGCTTGTGCAACTGAGTAGCTACACAAAAATTGTCCTACAGCTTTTTTTTGGCTTGTGGATTGACAGTAGAAGCTGGTCTGAACTCCATAAGGGGTGGGCGGGGGTGTATAAGGAGATCAGGGAAGAGGTGGAAGGACAGGAAGATGGTTTGTTATGAATGGAGTGAACGAGTACGTCAGTTGAAGGAATAAGAGTTGGTTGGAAAATTCTAGCCAGTGAAGAGATTGTAAAGATAGGCAGTGGTGGGAGTTGTAGGGTTAATTAGCTGCAAATCTGGCAATTTTGTTGTACGTGAGCTCGAGTTTTGTTTTGAGGGATGACTGGAAGTTGGTCATGATAGGACAGGCATAGAGAGAGAAGGGTGGAGAGCAGGTAGATCGAGAGTTGCCTTTGAGAAATTTTTTGTTTCTGTATAGTAGTCCTAGTTTTTTTGTGCATCTTCTTGATACAGTTTGACATATGGAAGTCAAATTTTGGCTGGAAGTCAATGACTGTACCCAAGAGTTTTGTGTGTGTTTACATTTATTACTGTATTGTTTAGTGAGGTGATGGTGAATGCAGATTTATGATGGAGAGTGTTTTGGGCAGAAAGAGCAGAAGTTTTGTTTTATTTGGGTTAAGTATGGGCTGATTGTTAGTGAGCCAATTTTCAACAGAGAAGGGGTTCTGAGTTAGTGTGTGTAGGTCTGAGAGACTGTCGGTGATTGAGATGATAGCAGAGTCATCAGCATAATGGATGACAGCAGACAGAGGGCAGGAAGTGTGGAGGCGGTTCGTATAAATGTTGAATAGAAGTGGCCCCAAAATAGAGTCTTGTGGGACACCTGTGGGGACTGAGAGGAAGCGGGAGTAGAAGGAGAGTAATTTAACCGATTGTTGCCTGTTGGTCAGGCAGCTAGAGAGCCAGGTTAGTGAGGAATTAGAGAAGTTAAGGTTGGACAGTTTGTTGAGAAGCTTGGGAAGAGAGATGGTGTCAAATGCTTTGGAGAGATCTAGGAAAAGGCAGGAGACTAATTTGTTGTTCTCTCTAGTATGTGGTACAGTTTGTGTGGAGGAGATGAGAACTGTGGATGTGCTATGTGCTGGGTGGGTGTGAGGAGGTTTACCTGGAGTAGGAAGTGAAGGAATTGCTTGCGGATATATTTTTCTACTAGCTCTGAGAGAGAGGAGAGTATAGCGATGGAGCAGAAATAAATTAGAGATGTCAGAAGAAATTGTATAGAATTGTTTCCAGATGGTGGGTACAGTGGATTCATGTACTGAACAGTTGATAAGGATGGAAACAGGATAGGCAATAGAGTTTAAAGTAAGCTTGAGGAAGGTTGCCAACAGAGAGAGCAAGTCTTGAGTTTGTGTAGGAGGGATTTTATGTAGTTGATGGGGACAGGTCTGAGTGAGAAGGTAGGTGGAGTAGAGGGGGGGGTGAAAGGTTGACAGTGTTTCCACTGAAGGTTAGTATGGCGATAGAGTCTATAAAGTGGGAGTTAAAGATAAAGGCGGTTTCAGTGGGGATATTGTTAGGGCAAAATTTGGGGGAGGAAGGAGGTCCTGGGTTTAGGATTTTATTGGCACTGTTCCAGAAATTTTTTTTTATTCCTACAGTATTCAGATTGGGGCAGTGAATACAAGCTCTTCTTTTCTATGGTGATCTGTTTTTTTGGTATGGTTGCGGAGGTGTTTGTATTTTTGCAGGTGTACCAGGGATTTAGATGGAGTCTAGGTTTTCCACGCTTTAACCCTTTTTAGCATGAGGGAGCAGGTGGACTTAGACAGCCAAGGTTGGGACTTTGTTCTAATTTTTCTGGGGGGGAGTTAGCGAGTTTAAGACAGCCAGGAATATGGTGTTAAACTTAGTTACTGCTTCATGTAAAGGTAGATGGTGAAGAGGGGTTCAGTTAATGGAAGAGAGTAAGTTGTTAAACCTGTTTGGGTCAAAGTTGGTAAGGGAACAATGATCTTGCAGTGTTGATGGGTGTGTCGTTGAACACTGATAGGAGTGTGATCACAGAGTGTGTTTGACAGGGTTTTAGCATTATGGTACAAGTCTGGATTGGAGACAAGGATCCCGTCCAGGACAGTGCCTGATTTGGTTGGCTTAATAGTGTGAGTGGGAGTAGTAAGGAGATGGGTGAAGCCATGGAGGTTTATGGAGGAGTTAGGATAGTCTGGAGTGAGGGTTTGCCAGTTTATATTGAGATTTCCCATAATTATAGTTTCATTAGGTATGGAGTGAGTCATCCAGGATAGAATTTGTTCAAGTCAGGGGATATTGTTGCCTGGGGGAAAACAGATAGTGGCAATGCAAAGTTTTTTTTACGGCTGTTGAGTTTACAGTGAGCAAGTAGGATTTTAGCTGGGTGAAAGCTGGGGGTGGTGATATTTAGAGGGGATATGTTAATGTGGTTGGTGTAGAGTAAAGTTACACTTCCACCTTTTTTGTGGGCTCTATCTAGGCAGAAGATGCCTGGGGGGGGGGGGGGGGGGAGTAATTTTGTTGTTACAGATGAGTGGTTTAAGCCATGTTACTGTTACAGATATGATGCCTGGGGAGTACTGGGATATCCAGGAATGGAATTCACTAATTTTATTAAGGAGGCTGCGTATGTTTAGTGAGTACAGAGTTAGGAGTTTGGAGAGTGAATTGGGAGGGGGGAGTGTTGGCGGTACGTCCAGGGTTGGGGTGGATATCACCAGATAGGAGTAATCTTTTGGAGACGGGTGCTTCCCTAGCAACTTTGAAATCTGAGGTTTGATATTTGGTTCTGTTTTGTGGTGGGTGTGTTGGGTGGAGGACTAGCTTGATTTTGAAAAAGAGAGGAAGAGCAAGGGTGATAAGAGAGGGCAATATTTCAAATGTGTGTGGAGTGTGAGGGTTGGAGGGTGCTTCTGTTAGTTGGAGAGAAATGTACGGGTGCTATTATAGTATGATAGGATGAGAGGTGAGTTAGAGAGAGAAGAGTCAATAAGGTGAGGTGATGAAGCATTTTGAGGTGGGTGAGTATTGTTTTGAGGGGGGAGAAGGAGGGGGATTAAAGAGTGGAGAAAAGTCAAAGAATAGATATGGGAGGTTAGGGATAGGTGTATAGGTTTACAGCAGGTTAGGCGTATGACAGGCTAGGTGATGTGCTGCTTGAGAAAGAGTAGTGTGAGAAAGTGTTAAGTACTTCCTGGAGAGAAGGGAGTAGTGTGGAGTTAGAGAAGGGTGAGTGGTTGATGAAGTACAGAGGGTAGCAACGGAAAAGGGTTGGCTAGGTAGAAAGGTTTAAGAGGGGAGTGGTAAGGTAGTGGGATGGGAAACACTGTGATTGGTAGTTAGGAGAATTGTGTGAGGGGTAGAATGATCAGAAATATAAATTTAAAGTGGGGGTGGGTAGGAATGGGAGGCAGGGGAGCAGAGCGAGCCCGAGCAAAGTGAGGTGGAACAGAGCAGGTAGCAACTAGCCATATCAAGACCCAGGGAAAAAAAACAATAAGTAACTGCTGGATCCCATGAGAACTTGCAGGTAAGCTGTGCCAAAATCTTAAGCACTAGGCTGTGCACTAATGGGTTTAGCTGGTAAATAATAATTAGTATGTTATCCAAGATAAATCAGAAAGGGAAGGAAATTCAAAGTTTGCAGTGTAGGCTGATAGGAACAAGGTACAAAAGTGGGGGGAGGTGTCACGGTGATGTGCTGTAACTACTACAGTAAATTATTTATGTTGCAAAGCAAGTTAAATATTTAAGTATACACATATATTGCTTTTCTGGTACTGCTTAATTTTGGTAGATGGAGGAAGCACGAGTGTGTCGCTGGTGGTGGGGCACTTTTGCAGTCAGGATAAGGATGAAGAACAGCCGCACTATAGAGCAAAGTACCTAGAGAGAGAGGAAAGTAAAAATACAAAATGTATTCTACTTACACTTGTTACAGCAGGCTAGTATATTATAGGTGGAAAGTAAAGGAGAGAGGAAAAGAGCAGGCAGTGGTGTACAGTGATAGAGGTGAGCACTGCAATGGAATTATAGGGTGGAGCAGGTTAGATGAACACTTCCAGACTGGTTTAGATTACTAGGAACATATGGAAATGTAGGAAAGGAGTCATAGTAAGGAGACCCTAGACCAAAGTCAGGAGCAGAGATGAAAGAGAGCAAGGTGAGGGGTTAGATACAGGTTAGAGACCACGATTAGGTAAGTACAAAATGGACACAAAGCATCAATGGGAACAAAAAGTACATCCTTCAGTCAAACACAATTAAACATTAGCGCACAAAGTAGTGTATATAATCGGTTAACTCTGTTGCAGTTCACTGCCGTGACTGCTGCTTATTTTCATGAGTAGCAAGTAATACCCTTGTAGCTTCACAGCCTAGTCATTTAACAGAGCTTTAGTCATCACACAGAATATAGTGTAATCATCCAGCAGCAAGTAATATCCTTGTGGCTTCAAAGACGTCATTTAAAAGAGCTTTAGGCATTTCAACAATACAGTGTTTGTCATCCAGTAACAGCCAGTAGGCAGAGGAGGCTTAGATAACAATGATTAAAGTACGATTATCATGCAGTACATGCGTAAGGCAGTAGAAAAGAAAAGAAGGCAGCCATTGGTAGTTAGTCAATGGGCTCAATGAAAGGGATATGAGCACGGACTAGCCCCAGTCACTAAGAAACTTAAATCTCAAGATACTATCCTGTAGCAGTAAAGTTTATTTGCCCTAGTAAAAAAATAGCAGTATAACATATTTACCTTCAGTTAAAAAGTAGAATGGGATTGCATGAGACAATACCAAAAACAAGATGAGTGCAGGCACATCCCTGGACGTCTCAGGATGGTAGAATGCTATGCAAAAGATGGCATGGAATGACAGAAGGGTTTTCAAATCCACAAAGCATCATGGGAGTAGAAACTGTGTGAATCGCTATAATGGGCATAGGGAGATTGAATAATAACCGTAGTAATGGTAGTCCCAGCAACTAGCAAGATCAAGACCCAGGGGGGAGAAAATCAGTAACTGCTGGATCCCATGAGAACTTGCAGGTAAGCTGTGCCAAAATCTTAAGCAGGAGGCTGTGCACTAATGGGTTTAGCTGCTAAATAATAATTAGTAAGTAACATAATATAAATCAGAAAGGGAAAGAGATTCAAAGTTTGCAGTGTGGGCCGATAGGAACAAGGTACAGAAGTGGGGGGGGGGGGTGTCACAGTGATGTGCTGCAACTACTACAGTATATTTATGTTGCAAAGTAAGTTAAAGAAATATTCAACTATAAACATACATTAATTTTCTGGTACTGATTAAATTTGGTAGCTGGAGGTAGCACGAGTGTGTCGATGGTGGTGGGGCACTTTTGTAGCCAGGGGAAGGATGCAGAAAGTACAGTTTTGTACCTACCATAAATGTAGATGTCCGATAGATATGCAACTGTAGTCCTGACATATGGGTTGTCCTGCCTCAGGCAGCCCTTCGGTCAGCAAGATTCCAAAGTCCGGGTCCGGCGTCGGCCGATGTCGCCTACTCCCCGACGTCAGAGCGGCTGGGGTATAAAGGCATCCGCCGACGCCATCTTCTTCAGTGTTTCTTGCCCCAGATGCCAGGTGCCCTCCAGAGAAGGCTAAATTTGGTGAATGGATAAAAAATTCCAGACATGCACAACAGTAATAAACAGATACACCATAACAGATATCCCCAGCTAATAGAGGAAAGGGGGAATGGACCCAAAAGAAAAATTGCAGAGGGGTAGGAGGGAGGGAAAACCTGACTGCAGTTGCATATCTATCGGACATCTACATTTATGGTAGGTACAAAACTGTACTATGTCCTTCAAGAATGCAACTGCAGTCCTGACATATGGGTTGAATACCATAGCCAAGCTGGGGGTGGTAGGATCTAAGAAAGGGATGGTGTAGCTAAAATGCCCTGCAGGACTGCCGAAGCAAAGCCTGCTCGGGATCTGGAGTATAAAGGCAGGTTGTAGTGTTTGGCAAATGTATGCACGGAGCTCCATGTAGCAGCCTCTAGAATGTCCTTTGTAGCCACTCCTCTTAGAAAGGCTGTGGATGTGGCTATAGCTTTGGTGGAGTGCGGCCTAATATTGGCTGGCACACCTTTTCCATGGAAAGAGTAACAGAATCTGATGCAATGTCCAATCCATTTTGAAATTGTTTGTTTGGAGATTGCCTTTCCTTGCACTCCAGCAGCATAAGCTACAAATAATTGGTCAGACTTTCTGGTGGTCTTTGTTCTGTCCAAGTAGTAGCGTAATTGTCTGTGTATGTCCAAAGTGTGCAGCAGCTTTTCCCCCTTATTTTGAGGGTTGGGAAAGAATGTAGGCAGGTGAATAGCTTGATTTAGGGACACCCTGGATATCACTTTTGGCATGAATGAAGGACTGGTTCTTAGAGAAACTCTGTCCTGATGAAAAATGAGAAAGGGAGGTACTGCCATCAGGGCCTGTATCTCCGAGACTCTTCTTGCTGAGGTAACTGCCAACAGGAAAACCGTTTTCCAGGAGAGAAATTGCACTTCTGAAGATGCTGCTGGTTCAAAAGGAGGAAGAGTTAATTTTTCCAAGACGAAATTGAGGTCCAATGCAGGTACTGGTGGTTTTCTGGGAGGTTTGATATTCTTTACCCCTCTTAGAAACTGTCTTAGCAAGGGATATGAAAACACAGGTGGGTCACAGTTGTATTTTGCTGAGATTGCTGAAGCGTGAATTTTTATGGAAGAATATGAGAGGCCACTATGAAACATTTCTGCCAAGTATTCTAATATCTGTGTGGTATGCTCATTACTGATTCATCTTGACCCTTGTTGGCATTCCAGATGATGAATCTCTTCCATTTGGCTGAATAGGTTTTTCTGGTGGAAGGTCTGCGTGCTTCCAGCAAGATTTCTTGCACTTGTTCGGAAAGAGAGGCATGGGTGAAAATCATGGAACCCTCCAAGCTGTCAGCTGCAATGTTTGCAGGTTTTGATGAACAGTCCTGTAATTGTACTGTGTTAGAAGCAGAGGCCATTGAGGCAAGGGCCATGGTTTGGTGCGAGTTATGCTCAGTAGCAATGGATACCAGTGCTGCCTTGGCCAGTCTGGAGCTATCAAAATTCCTTTCGGTTGTTCTGCTTTGATCTTCAGTAACACCTTGGTCAGTAATGGTAGAGGAGGGAATGCATAAATTGTTAGGGAATTCCAGCTGAAGGAGAGGGCATCCGTTCTCCAGGCTAGAGGATGGTGCGTCTTTGAAGAGAACTTCTCCAGGTGATTGAGGTGAGAAGCAAAGAGATCTATGTCCGTTTTTCCCCATGCACTTGTTATTTGTGAGAAAATGTGTGGATGCAGCATCCATTCGTGCAGATCCAAGAAATTTCTGCTCAGCCTGTCCGCCGGAACATTGTCCTTGCCTGGAACAAACCGGGATTGCAAGTGGATGTTCAGTTTCAGGGACTTTTCCCAAAGAGTCATTGTTAGTCTGCAGAGGGGGTAAGAGTGAGTGCCTCTCTGCTTGTTTATATACCACATGACAGTGGTGTTGTCTGTCCTTATTAGCAGATGACCTTGTTGAAGGAAATTCCCGAAGGCCTCGATTGCATGCATCACTGCCAACATCTCTTTCTGATTTATGTGTAGATGCATTTCCCTGGGAGTCCATTGCCCTTGAATGCATCTGCCCTCCATGTGCGCCCCCCATCCATGATCTGAGGCGTCTGTTGTAATGGTTTGACTTGCTAGAGGTTTGTTGAAAGACATGCCCTTGTTTAAATGACTTGCTTGAGCCCACCACAAAAATTCCCTTTGCAGGCATGGAATGAGTGGTATTACATCTTCTAGATTTTGGCTGTGTTGAGACCATAAGCTTTTTAGGTACCATTGTAGCTTTCTCATGTGTAGTCTTGCCAGAGGTACCAGAAGAATGCAAGATGCCATGAACCCCAGGGCCTGCAGGATTTTCCTTGCGGTCAGCTGGGTGAGCTTTGCTAGGCTTTTGAAGTAATCTGGTAAATGTTCTTGTTTCTCCTCGTGAGGAAAGCCATTTGTGATTGTGTGTCCAATTTGGCTCCTAGAAAAATAATCTGTTGGGATGGCAGTAGTCTTGATTTTTGAATGTTGACTGTGTATCCCAAAGCCTGTAGTAATTGAATGACATAATCCAAGTGTCTTATCAAAGTTAGTTTGCTGTCTGCTTGTATAAGGCAGTCGTCCAGGTAAGGGTACATTTGAATTCCCTGGAGCCTGCAATGTGCAACTACTGATGCCAGGCATTTAGTGAATACTCTGGGCGCAGTAGATAAGCCAAACGGCAATGCTGAGAATTGATAATGCTCTGATCCTGCAAGAAATCTGAGGTATCTTCTGCAACTGTGTCTGATTGGGACATGCAGGTATGCCTCCTTGAGGTCCAGAGTAACCAGCCAAGACCTCTTGCCCAGCATGGGAAGGAGTTGCTGTAAAGTCAGCATTTTGAATTTTGGCACAATGAGAAAAGTGTTTAGAGCAGACAAATCCAGTATAGGTCTCCATTGCTTTTCTTTTCTTGGAACAAGGAACAGTCTTGAATAGAATCCCTGGCCTTGTTCCTGAGGAGGAACCTTTTCTATTGCTTTTATTTGTAACAACTTTGAAACCTGTATGAGTGCCTCTGCCCTTTGATTTTGTGGCAGGTTTGGCATGCCTTGTCTCGTTGGTAAGGTATGGAAGTGGAACCTGTAACCTTGGTATACTATGTCCAGAATCCATTTGTCCTTGGTTAAAATGTGCCAGTTCTTTGAGAATAAGGATAATTTTCCGCCTAAAGGTGCTTCTCTTTCAGCCTTGGTGGGCGGGGTGAAAGTCAAGTCATTGTGATTGTCCCTGTGGTGCAGCTGAACTCCCGGCGCCACTTCTCTGATTTGGAGGTTGCCATTGGCGGCCCATGTAAGAGCCTCGGTATTGCCCTCTACCTCGAGCACGCCTGCTTTTTCCCCTTTGAAACTTGTCAGTGTCCGGAAAGGACCAATTCTTTGAAGGCCAATTCCTGCTGAATCTAGGTGGCTGAACCTGGAGGAAATCCCTGACTGTCTGTACTGATTTAGCCTTTTCCTCAATACACTTCAACACATCCTGTGCAGTAGCACCAAAAAGCTTCTGTTTTTCCAGAGGTGCATCTAGGAGCTTTACTTTAACATGGTCTGGCAGTGGCTGTTCTTTCAGCCAAGCATGTCTACGTATAACTGCCCCTGTCATAGCTGACCTACATGAAGCTTCCAATGCATCATAACCACACTGAAGAAAATGATTGCTAACCTGCTGAGTGTTATGAACCAAATCCTGCAATGCCTTTCTATCTATAGGCTCAGGAGAGGCTAGCATTTCCTGCAAATCATCCATTAAGTAATCCTGGTACTGAAACATATGAAAAAGACAGTTAAGTGACCTCATGGCAAGGGTGGAAGAGGTATAAACTTTTTTGCCCCATCTCTCCAGGGACCTTGATTCCCTGTCTGCGGGCAAAGGGTTTTTGGCCGAGGAAGTAGCCACTCCTTTGGGCCCCTGAGAAATAGTTTCTAGATCCACAGAGTGGGCCTTAAAGAGATGTTTGTGAGTTTCAGGAACCCTGTAATATCTGTCTGGCTTGACAGGAGCAGGAGGGAGAGAATCAGGGGAAGCACTGGAGTCTGAGTATACATCATCCAAGACATCCAACACTGGAGGAATAGCTAAAGGTCTGTGCTGGGGCAACTTGAGGAAGGTACGTAGCCTTTTTGGAGTCAGAAAATTCCTGGCCTTGCCACTGAAAATGTTCTCTCATGGAGTGGAGAACTTCTCCGAAAGAAATATCCTCTGGAGGAGAGGCAGAAGGAATTGATTCCTCAGCATCAGAGTCCTCGTAGGCCTGGAAGGATTCTTCCTGGGTATCTGAGTGCTCAGAATCCCTAGAGGCTTCATCTGAAGAGAGGGTATCTGGCTGCTCTGTCCTAGGTCTTTTATCTGCAGGAGGCTGAGAACCCCTGTCTGGGTGCGACTGAGAACCTCTGATTAGAGAGATTAGATCAGCAGCTAGGGTCATGATCGGTTTATCAGAAGAATGGCTCTGGGGAATAGTTTTAGGAGAATGGGCCTTAGCCTGGCTGGCAGCCTTTGCACATGTGTAGGCCTTGATGGACATGGAGACCGGAGGCCTAGCTGCCCCACGTGCAGGAGTAACTTTATCCACTGGAAAGGTGTCGGGTAATTCTAGAGCTTCGGTTTCGGGAGGAAAATCCACAACCGGCACCGGGGTAACCTCCGGGACCGAAGTACACGGTAAAGCGGTGTCGTCAGCCTGGAGCGGTTGAATTACCACCTCCAAAGAGGCCGATGCACTCACAGTAGGCTTGGGAGTGGTATCGGTGGACGACTCGGGCCGAGGATGTCAGTCCCGGTCCTTACGTTTTTTGGAAATATGTGCTGTCAGTTGTTCCGACGGCATGATATAAGCGTAATTTTCGCCAAAAAAGTCTTCGGCAAATTCTGCCCGGGGCCTGAGTGTGCGCTTATTAAAGCAAGCACAGGCCGAGACGTCGTGGTCTGGGCCCAGGCAGGGAAGGCAGTAAGAGTGGAAGTCCTTATGAGGTATTTGTTTACCACAAGACAAACAATTATTAACCTTTTCAATTTTTTCTGACATTGGCTGAGGCAAGAAAAATGTTCCCCAACGGGGTACTTAGCTTTTTGATGACTTTGGTAACTGAAAACACAGGAGCTGACCGACTGGCACTTGCGAACTGCTTCTGCTTCGGGCACCGCGCGGCAAGAAAGACTGAAGAAGATGGCGTCGGCGGATGCCTTTATACCCCAGCCGCTCTGACGTCGGGGAGTAGGCAACATCGGCCGACACCGGACCCGGACTTTGGAATCTGGCCGACCGAAGGGCTGCCTGAGGCAGGACAACCCATATGTCAGGACTGCAGTTGCATTCTTGAAGGACATCAGCTGCGCTACAGAGCAAAGTGCCTTCAGTTAAAAAGTAGAATGGGACTGCATGACATATAATACCAAAAACAAGATGAGTACACAGGCATAACACCAGACGGAGTCAGGATGGTAGAATGCTATTATGCTATTATTTTTTCCAAAATTCCAAAGCAGAACTTTCTAAACCCAACACAGCTAATTAAGTGTTTGTAGAAGGCACTATTTTCTTTATGGTTGGCAATATTGTAAAGATGCTCATAAATGCGTGTTTTAAATGCACACTCTGTCTTGCCAACATAGAATGCTGGACAACAATCACACTTTACCAGATAAACAACTCTTGTGTGGAACAGTTACCTTCCTAAAATTTTATTTTGCTATTAAAAATGTTATCAAGTACCAGGGTTTGTGTCTTTATTATAAAGGAATATTGTTTGCAACATTCACTGGGGATTGTACCCATTAGTTGATAAAACCTCAAGCCTTTTGTTTTCAAACAACTGCTTAAAATTAAATGCTATTTTCTTTATGAAAATTGGTTCAGCCCATACCATATTGTGTCTATCACAATTAATTTTAAAAATATTCCCGGTTTCTCTTAACGATCTTCCTTCTCTCTTTAGAAAACCAGTTATGCTGTATGGTAAGGGCTTTTTCATATTAAACCTCATTTTATCAGTTGGTGATTTGTCAAGATCTAGTCCTAGAAGGGGTTGAAATAGTACAGTTGTGTACATTTACCATAAATGTAGATGTTAGAGTGTATTCACTGTTGCAGTCATCACACACGGGTTATCTGCCTGCAGGTAGCCCTCAGTCGGTCCGAATACCAGAGTCTTGGGATTTCTGCGTCGGATGCTGTCACCTCTTCCATGATGTCAGGGGTATAAAACATGCAGCTGACGCCATTACATCAGTTTTTCTTGCCCCAGATGTCAGAAGCCCCCAAAACAGGAAGCTATTACATGATGTGGAACACCTCTTAAAAAGTAAATACCCCCTGCCATAAAAGATGGCCATAAAGAGGAGAGGTAGAAAGGATAGAGAAAGCCAGGGGGCTACAGGGAGGGAAACCGGGACTGCAACAGTGAATACACTCAGTGTACACAACTGTACTATGTTCTTCGTGTTTCACTGTTGCAGTCATCACACTTGGGTTGATTCCCACAGCTGAAGAAGGATGAGGCAGTCAAGAAGTGTTGGGGCTGGCTAGCAGGCCTTGTAAGACTGCTGTAGCAAATCCAGCTCTGGATTTAGAAAAAATAGGTAAGTGGTAATGCTTGGTGAAGGTGTGGACAGAACTCCAGGTTGCAGCTTCCAGGATGTCCCTGGCAGGGACTCCCCTGAGAAATGCTGTAGAGGTTGAAGTAGCTCTAGTGGAATAAGTTCTGATCTCCTGAGGGGTAGGTTTTCCATGGTACTTATAGCTAAAATGGATGCAGTGTGCTATCAATTTGGAAATGGTTTGCTTCAAAATGGCTTTGCCCTCTGCTCCTGTAGCAAAGCTGACTAGCAGCTGCTCAGATTTTCTTTAAGGCTTAGTCCTGTCAAGGTAGAACCTGAGCTGTCTGTGCACATCCAAGTAGTGCAGGATCCTTTCCCCTTTATTCTGAGGATTAGAGAAAAAGGTTGGCAAATGGATGGATTGGTTTCAAGCCACACTGGATACCACCTTGGGCATAAAGGATGGGTTATAGTCCTGAGGGAAACCCTGTCAGCATGGCAAATAATGAAGGGCTCCACTGCCATTATTGCCTGTAGCTCAGACACTCTTCTTGCTGAAGTAATAGCTAGAAGTAAGGCCATTTTCCAAGAGAGGAATTTTAACTCTGCTGAAGCAGCAGGTTCAAAAGGGGAAAGTGTGAGCTTTCCCAGTACAAAGTTAAGGTCCCAGGCCAGGGTAGGAGCTCTCCTAGGGGGCCTTAAATTGTCAGCTCCTCTCAGGAACTGTTTGATGAGAGGGTGAGAAAAGATATGTCGTTCAGTATTATAATGAGCTGAGATGGCAGAGGCATGAATCTTAATGGATGAGAAGGATAGACCTCTGTGGAGCAGTTCTGCTAGGTAATGAAGGATTTGAGTTAAGGTGGGCACATCTGCAGCCTTTCCTTGAGACTGACTCCATGAAAATATATTTTCCACTTTTCATCAAAGGATTTCCTAGTACAAGGCCTTCTGGCCTCAAGGATGATGTCCAGCACCTGTTTGCTGAGGGATGCTGGTGGTGTATTCAGGGGATAAGCCAGGCTGCAAGGTTTAGGGTTTGCAGCTGTGGATGCAAATCTGTCCCTCCTGCTGAGACAGCAGGGAAGGTGTCTGATGTAGGTGCCAAGGTGGCACTGCTGTCAGACTGCATAGGAGTGGGTACCAGTGCTGGCGTGGCCAGTCTGGTGTAATAAGGATTGCCAATGGCCTGTCCTGTTTGATCTTGAGTAGTACTTTTGAGCGGAGGGGCAGAGGAGGAAAGGCATAAATTGATAGGGTTTCCCCATGTAAAGGATAGGGCATCCACCTTCCAGGCTCTGCTATGATGGTTCCTGGTGCAAAATTTGCTCAATTGGTGGTTTTGGGGGGAAGACAAAAAGGTCCACCTCCGGTGTTCCCCACCTCTGAGTTAGAAGTTTGAATGAGCTGGGTTCTAGTTTCCACTCATGAGGGTCCAGTAGATTTCTGCTTAAGTCGTCTGTGAGTAAATTTTGCTTGTCTGGCAGGAATTGTGCTTGTAGGTGCACTTGGTTGCTCAAGGCTGTGTTCCACAGGGCCATGGCTAACCTGCAAAGTGGGTAAGAATGAGTTCCCCCTGCTTGTTTATGTACCACATAACTGTGGTGTTTGTCTGTCATTATTAGGAGCATCCTGGAAGGATAATGTATTTGAAGGCTGTCAGAGCATTCTGTACAGCTAGCAGCTCTTTTTGATTGATATGCAGGGGAATTTGTTCTGGGCTCCGTTTGCCTTGAATGCATTTGCCTGCCATGTGGGCCCCCCGTGCATAGTCTGATGTGTCTGTTGTCAGGGTTTGGGCGGCGAGGGGTTGAGTGAAAGGAAGTCCCTTATTGTGATTGCATGCCTCTGCCCATCAAAGGAAATCTGTCCTTAGACAAGGTATGATTCCAGGTCTTGAGAATGTTGACACCAGAGACATTTTAAGTACCACTGAAGTTTCCTCATATGCAGTCTTGCATATGGAATTAACAGAATGCATGAGGCCATGAACCCTAGGGCATGTAGTATTTTCCTTGCAGATAGCTGGGTTTTGGTGGCCATTAGTTTGAAACAGTTTGTCAAATGGACCTGCTTTTCTGGCGTGAGGAATGCCATCTGGGAAGTTGTGTTCAAGCTTGCTCCCAGGAATACAATTTGTTGGCTGGGCACCAGTTGTGATTTATTTTCATTGATGGTGTATCCCAGTGAAGTTAGAAGTCTTTTTACAAATGCCAGGTGCTGAAGTAGCAATTCCTGACTGTCCGCCTGAATCAGGCAATCGTCCAAGTATGGGTAAATTTGAATATTTCTCTGCCCTGCAGTATGCAATGGCTGGAGCCAGGAACTTTGTGAATACTCTGGGCGCAGTAGATATGCCAAAGGGAAGTGCAGGGAACTGGTAGTGCATAAAGCCTGCCCTGAAACGTAGATATTCCCTGCAAGACTCCCTTATGGGGACGTGCAGATAAGCTTCTTTTAAGTCTAGGGTGACTAATCAGGCATCCTTGGCTAGCATAGGAAGAAGCTGTTGCAGTGTAAGCATTTTGAATTTTGGTACCACCAGAAAGGTGTTGAGAATTGATCGATCCAGGATAGGGTGCCAAGAGCTCTCTTTTCTGGGCACCAGGAACAGTCTCTCTTAGAAACCTTGTCCCCTTTGTTCTACTGGAACAGGTGGAATAGCCCTGACATGGAGAAGGGAAAGTACTTGCTTTTGAGCCTTTGCCCACTGGTTTGGAGGAAGGTCTGGCAACCTGCTTGGGGTTGGCAGTGAGTGGAAGTAGAATCTGTATCCCTGTGATACAATGTTTAGAACCCATTGGTCCTGAGTAATGAACATCCAGTTTTTTGCTTGAAGGGCGAGTTTTCCTCCTAGGGGTGCAAGTACATGGGCACGGCTGGGAAGGATAACTGGAAAGTCATTGTGAACTTTTTCCATAAGGGGGTGAATTACCACTCCCTGTTTTTGAGGTGGGAACACTCCATTGTTTAGATCTCTGCATACCTGAGACTGTAGTCTTGGGTGGTCTGTTTCCCCTGGGTTTGGACTGAAGGCCTGGGAGGGACTGGAAAGGACCATTTTTTTGAAGGCCAATGCCTACTGAATCTAGGTGGCTGTATCTGTAAGAAATCTTTGACAGTTTGCATAGATTTAGCTTTTTCTTCCATCTTTTTAAGAACTTCTTCTGCTTTTGTGCCAAACAAACAATCCTGATTTAATGGAGCAGCTAGTAATTTTGCTTTGACATGGTCTGGCAATATTTGTTCCTTCAGCCAAGCATGCCTTCTCAGTGCAGACCCAGTGACAGCAGCTCTGCAAGATGCTTCTAAGGCATCAAACCCACATTGCAAAGTATGTTTACTATCTTGGTTTGCGGAATGCATTAACGCTTTTAAATCTTTATTTTCTGCACAATCTGGAAGTAACACCATTTTTTGTTTAATTAGTTCCATAATATGTTGTTGGTACATCAACCTGTGAAACTGGCAATTCAAAGCCCTGATGGCAAGAGTTGCAGAGGTATATACCTTCTTAACCAATCTGTCTAAAGCTCTAGAATCCGTGTTTGAAGGGGTAAGGTTTTTGGCTGTAGTAGCCTTACTGCCTTTAGTTCCCTGGGAAATAGTCTCTGGATCCGCAGTAGGATTCTTAAAGAGAAATTTGTGAGAGTCAGGTACTCTGTAGTACCAGTCAGGTTTTCTAGGAGCTGGTGGTAAAGTGTCAGGAGTACAACTGGATTCCATGAAGACATCATCTACAATATCCAGGACAGGGGGTATAGCTAGAGGCCTGTGCTGAGGCAAATCTAAAAATTTCCTGAGTCTCTTTTTGGACTGAGGATAGTCCTGGCATTCCCGGCGGAAATGTTCTCTTACGGTATGCAGGGTTTCACCAAAATAAAATCCTCTGGAAGGGAGGCAGAGGGAATGGATTCCTCTGCATCTGAAGCCTCATAGGTAGATAATGGTATGCCCTGGTAATCAGAAGGGTCAGAGTCATCGGACTCCTGGTCTGTAGAATCAGAAGGAAATTCAATTCTTGTCTTTTAGCAGGGGAAGGCTGGCTTCCCCTAATTAGAGTAATAAGGTCTTCGGTCATTCTAAGCATTTGTTTTTGTGGCATGGGAGCTTGAGCATGCGCTTTGGATGTCAGTGTTGTAGGCGTAGTGTGAACTCTGGGCCTGAGAATCTCGGTAGTTTTAGTTAAAAATGAAGTTGTTGGTTTAATACGAATATCGATAGTTCGGAATACGCCCTCAGAAGCCGGTGCCTGCACAGCAGCTCCGGACCCATCCAAGGTAGAGATATCTACAGGTTCCATAGTCAAAGAAGCATCTCGCAGCATACCGGACTCTGAATGGGTCTCAGCAGAGGCCTGTGAATCTGAAGAAGCAGGCATCAGGGGCTGCAAAGGCACCTCACTGAGTACCGGTGGACTGGCGACTAGCTTAATGAAAGCGTCATCGGCAGTTTTTGACCTATGCAGTCTGTCTTTGTGCTTTTTCGGAAGATCTGTAGTCAGATGGCTTACCGAAGCCATTTCGAAATACGGAGAACGAGAGCGAAATAATTTAGCTACAAAAACAGCCAGGCGATGAATGGTTCGGGTGTTAATGCACAAAACTGATAGCGAAGGACGTTGTGGTCTGGGCCTAAACATGTGACGCAGTAAGAATGAAAATCTCTGTGAGGTATTTGCTTTCCACAGGCAAGACAATTGTTAACTTTTTCTGACATCGGTTAGACCAAGAAAAAAGAATCCCCAACGGGGTATTTAGCTTTAGAAGACTTCAGGTTTGAAACTCAAAAAATGAAAATTTCAGGTAGCGGCCGACTGGCACTTGCGAACTGCTTCTGCTTTGGGCTCCTTCTCGGCAAGAAAGACTGATGTAATGGCGTCGGCAGCATGTTTTATACCCCTGACGTCATGGAAGAGGTGACAGCATCCAATGCAGAAATCCCAAGTCTCTGGTATTCGGGTCGACTGAAGGCTACCTGCAGGCAGATAACACAAGTGTGATGACTGCAACAGTGAAACATGAAGAACATCTGTCCCTTCACTCATTAAGCACTTCTTTGACCAAACCACTAAGTTCTCTGGGTAAGCTCTCACAAGGAACATTTCTTTCAGCTTAACCAATTCGTCCCACACTTCGTCATACTGGGATGTCATTCTCGCCACCCTAATTGCTTGACCTTTCACTAAGCTTTTCTTTTGTGTAAAGGGGTGGCAGCTAGTAAAAAGTAAATAAAAATTACAAAAAGTCTCTTTGCTATATACATTTCACTTAAATCCTGATGCTGTGTGAAATATAAGGGCATCAAGATAGTTATACCCTTCCCCAATCCAACTGTGAATTTTTAAAAAAATCCATAGTTTTGTTTAAATACTCAACAAAGGAATGACTCTCCACCTCTGTACCATCCAGAAAATAAAGATGTCAGGAAGGAACCTTAAATACAGGTGGAGATTCTTGGAAAACCTACTATTAAAAATATATTGGTCTTCCCATCCTAACAAAGCAGTACTGGCAAAAACAGGGGCACAGGCTGCGCCCATAGCAACACCCTAATTTGTTCGAAAAGCTCTCCTTCAAAAATGATGAAATTGCCTAAAATGTCTTAAAAAGTCAGCACTTTTAATCCTCCCTAACATCTTACCATACAACTTTTTAAAAGAGGAGTGATGGAGGATATCTATAAGATGCACTCTCATAGCAAACAGATATTCCATAATCTTACCAGGAAAGAGAAAGATCTTTTGGATAAACTCAGGAATGACAGGAATTTACGCAGTATGGAACTTGATAAAGGGGGTGGAATAGTGTTGTTTGATGTGCAAGATTATTCTGACTTGATGGATATCTCACATAACATTGAAATCTATATCCCTGTATATAAAAATCAAATTAACTTTGTAAGCCAAAGAACTGATTCTTATCTAGAAGAGTATGTTTTAAGTCAATGTACTGATGTTGAGACCCTTCAATTTTTTATTAAATTCCAAACCCACCATACCTATAATTTTGGCATTCCAAAAATTCATAAGCATGTGTGGTTAAACCTCCTTTCAGGCCAACTGTTTCAACACAGGGATCAAAAACTCATCCCTTGGCAGTCTTGGTTGTTAAGTGGGTAAAACATGTCTTTGAAGCGACATCACATCTTATTAAGATTCCTGAGACTTCTTGGGACATATAAACAGCAACACATGGAAGGAATTATCTTCACTGTTATCACTAAACATGAAGGACTTGAGTTGTTCCATGACACCCTCAATAGATTATCTTCCTTATCACTTGATAAAATAGTTTTGGCAGTGGAATTAATGTCTCTCATTTTAGATGATAATTTAATCTTTTTTGAAGGAGAACTTTTTTCAACAAATGAGGGGGTGTTGCTATGAGTGCAGCCTACACTCCTGTTTTTGCCAATACTGTTTTGTTAGGATGGGAAAAACTATATTTATTTATATTTACTTATTGCATTTGTTTACTGGGAAAGTCCACTGGGCCAGAAATTAGCCCATTTTCAGTGGAGGCCTGGGGAGAAAACCTCCACATGTAATTACAAAGAAAGATTATGCATAATCCATACAGAGTATATAAAGCAGAGGTAGCACATTAAATAAAGTAATAACTGCATACAATAATTTAGTAACAACATTACATATACTGATAACAGTAAAGAATTGTTTAAAATCATGGTACTAGTATAGGAATAGAAGTTTTAGATAACAGGTAAGATGATTAGCAGAGAGAGGAAATTAGCTTAAAGGGAAAAGGAGGCAGAAGGCTTAAAGTAGGGGTAGCACATAGCAATATGTTTTTAACAGCAGGTTTTCCAAGACTCTCCACCTGCATTTAACATTCCTTAATGATATCTTTATTTTGTGGAATGGTACAGAGGTGG
Organism: Protopterus annectens; assembly: GCF_019279795.1. Lineage (NCBI taxonomy): Eukaryota > Metazoa > Chordata > Ceratodontiformes > Protopteridae > Protopterus > Protopterus annectens. The sequence goes on from NC_056737.1 coordinate 760,997,925, forward strand.
AGATTCATTCCTTTATTGAGTACTTAAAACTAAGGATTTTTAAAATTCACAACTGGAGTGGGGAGAGGATAAACAAGCTTGAAACCCTTATATCTCAAACAGCAACCGGATTTAAGTGATTTGTATATAGAAAAAGAAACATTTTGTAATTCCTATTTACATTTTACTAGCTGCTACCCCTTTACACAAAAGAAAAGGTTAGTGAAAGGTCATGCAATTAGGATGACATCCCAGTACAATGAGGTGCAGGATGAAGTGGTTAGGCTGAAAGAAATGTTCCTTGTGAGAGGTTACCCAGAGAACTTAGTGGTTTAATCAAGTAAGTGTTTAGTGAATGGGGAGGGGTAGATTTAAACCACTTCTAGGATTATGTCTGGATAGAATACCAACTGAAGAAAATAAAGTTAAATATGAAAAAGCCCTCATCATACACCATAACCAGTTTCTAAAGTGATAAGGGAGATTGTCAAGAGAAACTGGAATATTTTTAAAGTGAATTCAGATACACACAACATGGTAAGAGCTGAACCAATTTTCATAATGAAAACAGCACCTAATTTTAAGCACTTGTTTGAAAATAAAAGGCTTGAGGTTTTGTCAACTGACAGGGGTACTATCCCTTGGGGATGTTGTAAACAATGTTCTTTTACAATAGAGACAAACTCTGATACTTGATAACACCCTTAATAGCAAAATGAAATTTCAGAAAGGGAACTATTTTTATCTGGCAATGTGTGATAGTTGTCCAGCATTCTACGTCAGCAAGACAGAGCGCGTGTTTAAAAGATTCATTTAAAATACAAGTAATCTCCGTGGTATCCCCAAAGTCTCAAACAACTCATTAAACAAGTATAGTGGGTCCAAAAACAAAACAGTGCAAGAAACTTAGCTGTGTGGAAGATTTTCAGTCCATACATATATAGTTAATCACTGCATATTAATTAGATCAGATAAATGGTAGTACAGGTAGCGAACTTAGCCTCATCCTAAAATCCTTTATTAAGTACAAAGTCTGTGTACTTAAAATTTTCAGCTGGAAACAGACTGCCTACCCTGCTTGGATTACTTTGAATACTCAGTAATTCTGTATAATACTTCAATATTTCAAATTATATATTTTTTTACTTTTTTTGACTTGGGATGAGTTTAAGTTCGCTACCTCTACTACCATTATCTGATCTGATTAACATACAGTGATTAACTAGCTATATATGGATTGCAAATCTTCCACATAGAGAAGTTTCTTACACTTTTTTTTTTAAATATGCATTTATGAACATCTTTACGATGCTGCCAACCATAAAGAAAACAGTGCCTGGTACAAACACTCCAATTAGCTGTACTGGATTTAGAAAGTTCACCTTTGGAATTTTGGAAAAAAATAATATTACCCCCCCCCCCCCCCAGGGGGAGGGAGTGGAAAGGATGGCTTAGTAATGGAGAATTTATGTGGCAGCTTAGGTTAGGTGCCACTTTTTCACAGCGTACTTTTAAGAATCAAATTGGTGGGGTAATTATACAATTATTTTAATTAACCACTGGATTTTCTCTGAGAGCTGTATAAAATGATGGCTTTTTAATTGCGGTTATTCTGATGAAGTCTCCTCAGTGGGACGAAAGCGCTCAAGCTCTGTTAAAATTTATGTTTTTTAACAATTTTAAATCCTCGGTGGCATTATTCTACTTAATCCAGATGGTTTAGGAGACTTAGTGGAAGGCTCCTTTAATTTGGAGTGGGGGACTGAACCCCAGCAATAGCTTCTGAGAGAGAAGTAGGAAGTAACCCCTTCAAAATAAGTTTTTTTTTTCTATCCGCAATTGCATGCGGATTAAAATTTTTGCAAATAGTACAGTCAACTTGAAGGTGGTCTGGGCCCAAACAATACACACAAAGTGAGAGTGTTGGACAAAGGAAACTTGTGTCCACACTTTTGGCATTTCTTAAAACCCAAAGGGCCAATACACTATAAAAAGAAGTTATGTACTTACCACAATGTTCCATGTGAGTTGTTCCTCTCGCCTTCATTCTTACTGATGGGTTCAGAGCCGATCCCTCGGCTCCAAGTCAGCCAAATTGCAAAGCTCGAGGTCTCGAAACAGCTCAAGGCCGAAACCCTATCCAATGATGCTCCTCTACTTCCCTCAGATCTTGTTTGCTGCCAACTAGTAAACACAGTCACAGAGTAACACCACCATATTCATTTCCAGTAACTGGTGAAAGGGAAAAAACTCCTCAGAAAAAAAAGCTTCCAGTAACTGGTGAAAGGGAAAAAACTCCTCAGAAAAAAAAGCAGACAGAGAGTGTCAACCCTCGAACTTCCAGACACTGGTTGGGGGTAGGAGGGTGGGTTGTAAGAATGAAAGCGGGAGGACCAACTCACATGGAACATTATGGTAAGTATATAACTTCTTTATGTGAAGTTGTTCAATCTCGCCTTCATTCTTACTAATGGGTAGTGTCCCCAGCACCACAATCTTGGGTGGCTCACCGGAGTACCTGTCTAAGGACAGCAGAACCAAAGGAAGCCCTGTCCCTAGAGGTCTTGTCTACTTTGTAATGAGTAATAAAGGTATGTGGCTTTGACCATGTAGCTGCCACGCAAACAGAATCTATTGGTAACCTAGCCAAAAAGGCTGTAGAAGTAGAGACAGCTCTAGTTGAAGGAGCTTTAACTTTGTTTTCTAAGGTAATATGTGCAGAACTATAAACAAAGGATATGCAGTCTGAAAGCCATTTAGACAAAGTAGGTTTGGAAACTGCTGCACCTTTCCTGGAATCTGAAAATGACACAAACAGCTGGTCAGATTGTCTGTGGTCTTTTGTCCCGTCTAAACAGAAACAAAGCTGTCTGTGAACATCAAGCCTGTGAAGCATACACTACAATTGATTAGTATGATTAGGAAAGAAAACTGGCAATTCAATGGTTTGATTAAGGTTTGATTCCGAGCAAACCTTTGGTAGGAAAGAGGGGTTTGTTCCGAGGGAAACTCTATCCTTGTGGAATATCAAATCTGGATGCCTTACCGATAGGGCCTGTAATTCTGAAACTCTGCGTGCAGAGGTGATAGCCACTAGGAAAATAGTTTTCCACGAGAGAAATTTCAATTCACAGGAAGATGCTGGTTCAAATGGAGGAAGAATAATCTTTGACAGAACGAGATATAGATTCCATGGAGTAGTAGGGGATCTAACAGGGGGCCTCAAATGTATTGCACCATTTAGAAAGGCCTTCGCCATTGCATGAGACATGACATTGTCCCCTAGTTCATCAATATGAAAATTTGATATAGCAGCCAGATGAACTGTAATAGTTGCTCTTGCGGCCCCTTCATTAAATAGCTTGGTCAAACATTCCAATATATCCAATATCGAAGCAAGGAACGGGTCAATGGTGTTTTGCTGGGCCCAGATAGAAAATCTCCTCCATTTACTAAGATAAAGTTTTCTAGCTGAGAACCTATGGGAAGACAGTAGTATATGTTGAGCTTCTGCCGACAAATTTTGGAACCTGGCTATTCTTGGAATTGGAGCAGCCACACTGTCAGTTTGATGGACTGTAGAGAAGGGTGAAGAGCTCCTGACAAGTGAGTCAGAAGGTCCTGCACTGGGTCCAGGATCCAGGGCTCTTCCAGAAGACGAGGCTTCAGGAAGGGGATCCAAATCTGACGAGGCCAAAAGATGGCTATTAAGATAACTGTCCTTCCCAGAGCACTGGCATTCTGCAGAACTTTGAGAATTAGCGGGAAAGGTGGGAAAGCATAAAGAAGACCCGGGGACCAATCGTGCACCAGCACATCCCTCGGGGACTCCCCCACTGGGGGGATTAGGGCAAAGTAGTTGCTGCATTTGGTATTTGTGGGAGTTGCAAAGAGATCGCAGCAAGGCTGGCCCCATCTGTGGAAGATAATTTCTGCCACTTCTTCAGGGATCACTCATGTGGCAACAGAATAGCTCTGCTTAGTTTGTCCGCTATCACAATGGATTTCCCTGGGATGTGTGTTGTGATCAGAAAGCGCTGGGTGGACTCTGCCCAGTGCCATACTCTCAGGGCGTCTCCACATAGGGGATAAGATCTGGTCCCTCCTTGTTTGTTTATATACCAGACTACTGACATGTTGTCTCACTGGACTGCAATGGTCCCCAGAGGAAGGGAGTCTTGAAAGGAATGCAACGCTAAGAGTACCGCTCTCACCTCTAGGACATTGATATGCATGTGATCTTCGTGTTCTTGCCATATGCCTTGGGCTGTCCATCCCCGATAATGCCCCCTCCCCCCGATCAGGGAGGTGTCCGTGGTCACAGTTGCAACTGGAGTCAGGAGAATAAAGGGACGTCCCATGGTTACCGGTTCGAACGTCAGCCACCACCGAAGATACTTCTTGCATGAGTTGGTTATCCGAACCAGGTGATCCATAGGTAATTCTTGAAAGGTCCACTGTGTGAATGGCAACCACTGAAGAATGTGCATGAGTGACCTCACTAGAAGTATTGCTATAATAGCTGCTGCCATGGTGCTCAATAGTCTGAGAATCTCCAATGCTGATGCTCTGTGCTTTGGGAGAATGTCCAGAATCTGTTGCCGAAGGATAAGTATTCTTTCCCAAGGAAGTTTTAGGGACATGTTGATGGTGTCCAAGTCTGCTCCTATAAAGATGGTATGCTGCGACGGCAATAAAGCAGATTTTTCTAAATTTATAGTTATCCCCAGTTGAGAGCAGAGGTCTAAAGTAATGTCCCTTGCCTGTATGAGATGATGCCTGGTGTGTGCGGTAAGGAGCCAGTTGTCTAAATACGGAAACACCCAGATTCCTTGATGTCTCAAGTGAGCCATAACCACTGCCATACATTTGGTAAGCACTCTGGGGGCTGTAGTGAGACCAATGGGCAGGGCTCGAAACTGGCAATGACTGGCCCCTGGCCAAAAGTGCAGATGATCCCTGGATGGCCTGGCCATCTTTATATGGTAGTATACTTCCTGGAGATCTACTGTGCACATCCAATTGTCTTTCCCTAAGAACGGGAGTATTGACTGAAGCGTGACTATCCGGAACTTTGTCTTTTCTACAGATTTGTTGAGTTTGCTGAGATCTAGAATTGGTCTCCAGTCCCCTGTTTTCTTCGGTACTAAAAAGAATCTTGAGTAAGTTCCGGATCCTTTCTGGTCTGCCGGGACTGACTGGATGACTTTTGAATCTCTATTGTTGCTACATCCTGAAGACTGGGTGGAACGTCTGGGATCTTTCTTAAAGGTTTGGTTTTGGGCATGAGTGAAAGGGGATAATATAACCTCTGGCTATACTTTGTACCCAGTTGTCTTTTGTGATTTTGAGCCAGGCGCCTAGGTACAAAGACAGACATCCCTCGACTGCCTCCAGAGGTGGACATGCGGGCCTCCTTTCAGGAGTGCTGATAGGGTTTCCCAAGGAACTGATCCCTGTCACCCTGGTTCTGCAGACCCCCACTGCCATGTGGATGGTGTCTTCCATTATTGCCCCCTCCTCTGCCCCTGGAGGGGGTTTCACCTCGTGTGTCTGAAAAGGCTCCTTGGCTATGCAGAACCACATTTGCCCACCATGCTGGCATTTGGGATAAGGTCTAGTAGGTGTAGAAAAACAGACTCCTACAACAGAGAGAGTCTTTCCGTCTTGTTCACATCTGGTGAGGGTCTCTAACTTTAGGTACAAAAAGTGAGGAACCAAATGGGGCATTCACAAAGGATGACCTGAAAGGTTCCACAAAAGAACACAAGCGCATCCAGGAATGTCACCTAAGTGCTATTCCTGTACCCTCTTTACTCGTCCCATCAGCTGCTTAATATATGAGGCGCATGGAAGAATTGACGATGGAATTAAGAGTAGCAAGCTGAGATATCATCTCATCAGCTACTGTAATAGCTACTGCAACCTGAAGAGCATCTCCAAGCTCTTTTAGGAGATCCCTTTGAAGCCTGGCAAAGTCAGTTAGGTAGTTCAATGAACGAAGAGCAAATGCAAGCGCTTGCCAAATCTGTCCATAATCCCAGACTCTCTATTAGGAAGATGGACAGATGTAGAGGTCTCTGACATCTCTTTCTTACTGGCTGCTGCAACCACCAAGGAATCAACAGGAATAGGTTTGGATAAAAAAAAGTCTTGTCATGAGGTGCATAAATATATTTGTTTGGTCTTCTAGGGATAGGTTCCATGATATCTGGTGACTCCCACGCCCTTCGAGATGAAAGATCCATCAACTCATAGAAGGGCGGAGATACCAAAGAGGTGGAGGGTCGGGACCCAAAAGCTTTCAGGAGCACCGACTCGTCCTTGGAAGGGCTGATGGGCTGCCAGTCACCCCTCTGCTTCAGGACCTCTAGGATATCCGCAAAGGATATATCCTCAGAAGGGGATCTTGGGGACCCTTCCAATTCCTCCAAATTGGTGTCAGACGTGACAGATTCCTGAGGGAAATCTACATGTTTCCTCTTACATGTCCTCTTCCTAGGGACCTCCTCAGTGGGAGCTTCTGGGGAGGTCTCAGAAGAGCAGGGTTCCCCCAGGGTGCTTCCTGAGGCCCCGGGTCCCTACGCTTACGATGGAACTGTGGTGACAAAGAGGATTCTGGTGATTTACGAGAGGAGGCAGTCTGCTCAGAAGATGCGACTGTCCGGGGGACAAGACCCTCCTCATGGCATCAAAGGCACCATGGCTCTGATGCAAGCAAGCCCCTGGGTCCATAGACATTGGGGAATCCTCCCACACCAAAGCAGACAGCTCCAATCCAGAGGTGGCAGCCGAGCTCATCCACGCCGAAGCCCTGAGGAGAAGAGTCAGAACTGAAACATCAGTTCGACTCCCCTCCCCGAAACTGACAGGCGAGTGTCGGCTCCCAGAGTATGCAGCTGGGGCCGAAGACAGAGTTATCAGTGCCGATAGGCCAGACATGGCTTTCATCGCAGACGGTTCCACATTCAACTGATCAGCTCCCTAAGGCTTCAAAGGCTCAACTCGAGTCAGAGGAGGAACAGCAAGCAGAGTAGATGACTATCAGTTCTGAAGCTGCCAGAGTTGAAGCTGATAAAATTTTAGGTAGCGCTGGATCCTGTAATCTCCTCACCACACGATCCACATCTGAATCTGACAGTCTGGAAGCTCGAGAGGAGGCCACGGAAGGAGCAGGTGAACCCAGAATTGGAGACGTTAGGGTTGGAGATACTGGCTCCAGAAAGTACAATTGTGTACACTTATCATAAATGTAAATGTTCGAGTGTATTCACTGTCGCAGTCATTACATTTGGGTAATCTGCTGGTAAGTTGCCCTCAGTCGGCCTGAATAACAAAGTCTTGGGCCCTGTGTCGGTTGCCGTCTCCTCTTCCATGACGTCAGGTCGTCAGGGGTATAAAACATGCAGCCGACGCAATTTTATTCAGTTTTTCTTGCCCCAGATGTCAGGTGCCCCCCAAATGGGGAGCAAAAAAAAAAAAAAAAAAAAATATATATATATATATATATATATATATGTATATATATATATATATATATCTATATATATCAATAGACAAAAATATATGTAAATGCACTTTTAGCAAAGTACAGTTGTGTACCTACCATAAATGTAGATGTTCGAGTGTATTCACTGTTGCAGCCATTACACTTGGATTATCCTGCTGGCAGGTGACCCACAGTCGGCCCGAGTTCCAAATTCTTGGTCTAGCGTCAGCTGCTGTCGCCTCTTCCCTGACGTCAGTGCGCCAGGGGTATAAAAGTTGCAACCGACGCCATTTTCTTCAGTTTTTCTTGCACCAGATGTCAGGTGCCCCCAGATAGGAGGGCTGAAAAGATACAAATATGCCAAAAAACATGCATATATTACTATAAACATTTCCTTCATCTACAAGCAAATATACCACATAGGTTGTATAGAGTTGAGAAGTACAGAAAAGTCCAAGCAAAGAAAAGGGGGATGGTGGGGTGGGTAACCTGGACTGCAACAGTGAATACACTCGAATATCTACATTTATGGTAGGTACACAACTGTACTATGTTCATCGTGTTTCACTGTTGCAGTCATTACACTTGGGTAGAATCCCAAAGCTGAGGTTGGGTGGCTGGGTCTAAATTGGATTTGGCGAGGCTAACAATCCCTGCAGAACTGCAGCGGCAAAGCCTGCTCTGGATTTGGAGTAGAGAGGTAAGTGGTAGTGCTTGGTGAAAGTGTGCACTGAGCTCCAGATTGCAGCTTCTAATATGTCTTTGGTTGGTACTCCTCTGAGGAAAGCTGCTGAAGTGGCTGCTGCTCTGGTAGAATGAGGCCTAATGCCCTTAGGCACAGATTTGCCATGCTGTGCATAACAGAAGCGGATGCAGTGTCCTACCCATTTGGAGATTTGTTTGCTTTGTAATAGGCTTTCCTTGTGATCCTGCAGCATATGCTACAAACAGTTGCTCAGTTTTTCTGAAAGCTTTTGTTTTGTCCAAGTAGAATCGTAGCTGTCTGTGTATATCCAAAGCGTGCAGAAGTCTTTCCCCTTTATTCTGGGGATTTGGGTATAAAGTAGGTAAATGAATGGTTTGGTTTAAGGCCACATTGGAGACCACTTTTGGCATGAATGTTGGGTTTGTCCTAAGAGAAACCCTGTCCTGATGAAAAATGAGGAAAGGTTCCACAGCCATTAATGCCTGTAACTCTGAGACTCTTCTTGCTGAAGTGATTGCTAGGAGCAGAGCAGTTTTCCATGACAAGAATTTTACATCAGCTGTGCTGGCTGGTTCAAATGGAGGTAGTGTTAGTTTTTCTAAAACAAAATTGAGGTCCCACGTAGGTACTGGTGCTCTTCTAGGGTGTCTTGTATTCTTTGCCTCTCTGAGGTACTGTCGTAGTACAGGATGTGAAAAAATAGGAGGATCCGTATTGTAATGAGCTGAAATGGCAGAGGCATGGATTTTAATGGATGAAAAAGATAGGCCTTTGTCCAACATCTCAGTTAGGTATTGCAAAATCTGAGGTATATTAGGGACACGTGGTTAGAGGTCTTGTGCCTGGTTCCAAGCACAGAATCTCTTCCATTTTTCTGCATAAGATTTCCTAGTGCTGGGCCTCCTGACTTCCAAAATAACATCCATAACAGCTTTAGAGAGAGGTGCAGTCTGAGTGGCTACATTATCTGCCATGCTGCCAGGTTTAAGGTTCTGAGTTGACTGTGCAGAATCTGACTGTTTTGTTGTGTCAGAAGATGAGTGATTTGAGGTAGAGGCCAAGGTGGGCCTTGGGACAAACTCTTTAGGAGTGGGTACAAGTGCTGGCGTGGCTAGTCTGGTGCAATCAGGATCATTTTTGGCCTCTCTTGTCTGACTTTTAGAAGCACCTTGGTGAATAGAGGCATTGGAGGGAAGGCATAGACTGTCAGGCCTTTCCAGCTGAATGATAGAGCATCCACTTTCCATGCTTGAGAGTGATAAGTCCTTGTGCTAAATTTATGTATTTGGCAATTGTGAGGGGCGGCAAAAAGATCTATGTCTGGGCATCCCCATTTCCTTGTTATCATGCTGAACACTTGTGGATTTAGCTTCCATTCGTGAGGATCCATGAGATTTCTGCTTAGTTCGTCTGCCAGTCTATTTTTTGTTCCTGGCAGGAATTGTGCTTACAGATGTACCTGATAGGTCAGTGCTGTGTTCCACAAAGTCATGGCCTGTCTGCATAGGGGGTAGGAATGTGTGCCCCCTTGCTTGTTTATGTACCACATAACTGTGGTATTGTCCGTCTTTATTAATAGTTGTCCTGGATGTATTAGGTCCTTGAAGGCTGTCAGGGCATTCTGTACAGCTAGCATCTCTTTTTGATTGATGTGAAGATGCATTTGTTCCTTGGGCCACGTGCCCTGAATACATTTTCCTGCCATATGTGCTCCCCAGGCATAATCCGATGCATCTGTTGTTATTGTCTGCCTAGCTATAGGTAAGGTGAAAGGCTGTCCCTTGTTGTGGTGACAGGCCTGGGACCACCATCGAAACTCCTGTTGTAGGCAGGAAATCAAGGTTATGACTGTCTCTAGGCTGTGACAATGCCGAGTCCAAACACTTTTTAGATACCACTGTAGTTTCCTCATATGCAGTTTTGCATATGGAATTAGTAGAATGCAGGATGCCATTGAAACCCAGGGCCTGCAGAATTTTTCTTGCAGGGAGCTGGGTCTTTGTTGCCATCATTTGAAGGTAATGAGTCAGTTGCCTTTGTTTGTCTGGCGTGAGATAAGCCATCTGGGCAGCTGTATTTAAGCTTGCACTCAGGAATATTATCTCTTGAGAGGGCACTAGTTTCGATTTATTTTTGTTTACTGTGTACCCTAGGCAAATTAGCAATCTTTTTACAAATGCCAGGTGTTTTAGAAGAATGTCCTTGCTCTCTGCTTGAATAAGGCAGTCGTCCAAGCAGGGATATATTTGAATTCCTTTTCGTCTGCAAAATGCAATTACTGGTGCCAGGCATTTTGTGAAGACCCTGGGCGCAGTAGATAAGCCAAAGGGCAGTGCAGAGAATTGGTAATCCATTGAGCCTGCTATAAATCTGAGGTATCTTCTGCACGATTGTCTGATTGGGACATGCAGGTATGCCTCCTTGAGATCCAAAGTAACTAGCCAAGCCTCCCTGCCCAGCATGGGCAGAAGTTGTTGTAGTGTTAACATTCTGAATTTTGGAACATCCAGGAAAGTATTTAGGATTGACAGGTCCAGTATTGGTCTCCAGGCTTTGTCTTTTCTGGGTACTAAGAAAAGTCTTGAGTAAAATCCTTGTCCCTGTTCTCGTGGAACTTTTTGAATAGCTCCCATATCCATAAGAGCCGCAATCTGCTTTTGTGCCTCTGCCCATTGGTTTTGTGGCAGGCTGGGCATACCTTTTGGTTTTGGAAGCGTGTGGAAGTGGAACCTGTAGCCTTGAGAAACAATATTCAACACCCACTGGTCTTGGGTGATCATGTGCCAATTGTTTGAGAAAAGTGCTAGCTTTCCCCCTAAGGGTGCTGTCAACTGGTAGGAGCTTGGCATTTGCAGAGGGAAGTCATTGTGACGGTTTCCTATAAGGTTGTGATTTGTCTTCTCTTCCTTTGGGGGCTGAAGCACCCCATTGTTTAGGTCTGTAGGAGCCTTGGGGCTGAGATCTGCGTCTGTATCTGCCTCTTTGTGGCCTGTCTGACACTGGAAAGGACCAATTTTTTGAAGGCCAGTTTCTACTAAATCTCGGTGGTTGAACCTGTAAGAAATCTTTCACCGTTTGCATAGACTTTGCTTTATCCTCCATTTTCTTTAACACCTCTTCTACCTTAACACCAAACAAAGTATCATGCTGCAATGGAGCATCCAATAATTTTACTTTAACATGGTCAGGTAAACTTTGTTCTTTCAACCAAGCATGTCTTAGAATCACAGAGCCTGTAACTGCAAGAAGCCTCTAATGAATCAAAACCACATTGCAGAGTATGCTTTCCGACTTGTTCAACTGCATGCAATAAATCCTGCATTTCTTTACTGTCAGGACTTTCTATATTTGCAACCATTTTCTGCTTTAACAGTGACATGAGGTACTGCTGATATTTAAGCATGTGAAACTGACAGTTTAAAGCTCTTACAGCTAAAGCAGCAGAAGTGTAAACATTTTTCCCCCACCTGTCCAGAGCTCTGGAATCTCTATCTGGGGGGGGGGGGGCAGGATTTTTGGCAGTGGAAGCCTTAACCCCTTAAGGACCCTGAGAAATAGTTTCTGGGTCTGCAGCGGGGTTTTTGTAAAGAAATTTATGAGAGTCAGGGACCCTGTAGTACCTGCCTGGCTTTACTGGTGCAGGGAGTAAAGAATCAGGAGACAGACTGGGTTCAGAAAAAACATCTACAATATCAAGCACAGGGGGTATTAGCCAGGGGCCTGTGCTGAGGCAATAAAAGGAAATATCTGAGCCTTTTCTTGGATTCTGAGTAATCCTGGCTCTCCCAATGGAAATGCTCCCTCATGGTCTGCAGGGTTTCCCCCAAAAGAGTAATCCTCAGGTGGTGAGGCTGAAGGAATGGACTCTTCAGCATCAGAGTCCTCATAGGGAGGGAGAGAATAGCCCTGATCAGAAGAAGAATCGGAGGAAATGGAACCCTGATCAGAGGAATCATAATCAGCGTCTTACCTATGCCTTTTGTCAGGAGGGGATGGGAGCCCTGATTAAAGTAATAAGGTCTTCGGCCATTTTAAGCATTTGTTTCTTTGGCATGGATGACTGTTCTGGAGAATGCTGCACTTGTTTCCTTGTCTTTAATGGTGTTTTTGCTTTTGCCTTTGTTGCTGTAGTAGCCTTAATTGTAAGCTGTGAAGGTCTGAAAACATCCTCAGAAGCCGGTGCCTGCTCAGCGGCTCCGGACCCACCTGAGGGTATAGATTCCGTACGCCCAATACCTTGAGTTTCCACGTGGCTGTCTTACAGCCTGTGGCTCTGAGGTAGCGGGTGTCAGGGGCTGTGAAAGTGCCTCACTGAGAACCGGCGACTGGCCTAGAAGGGGCTTCATTGTCGGTTTTGGACCTCGGATGCCTGTCTTTTTCTTTGTCTTTGCGGTTTTTATACATTCCGGTCATCGGTTGTTCCGACGGCATTATATAACTAAATCTTTGTCCAAAATAATGTAAAACAAAATCAAACCAACGTTTAATAGTGCGTTTATTAAATCTAGCACAAAACCGACAACTAGTAACGTCGTGGTCAGGGCCTAGGCATGGAATACAGTAAGAGTGAAAGTCCTTATGAGGTATTTGCTTCCCACAAGAAATACAATTATTAGCTTTTACGGACATCGGTCTGGAGCAAGAAAAAGTTTCCCCAACGGGGTACTTAGCTTTATTGAAGACTTTGGTTCTGAAATTCGATTTTGAAAATCTCAGGAGTCGGCCGACCGGCACTTGCGAACTGCTTTTGCTTCGGGCAGCGCGCGGCAAGAAAAACTGAAGAAAATGGCGTCGGTTGCAACTTTTATACCCTGGCGCACTGACGTCAGGGAAGAGGTGACAGCAACCGACGCCGGACCAAGACTTTGGAACTCGGGCCGACTGCAGGTTGCCTGCCAGCAGGATAACCCAAGTGTAATGACTGCAACAGTGAAACACTATGAACATCATAAACTTTACCTTCATCTAACAGCAAATACACCACAAAGGCTTTAGTATATAGTGAAGGAAAGAAAAAGTATAGAAAAGGGGGGGGGGGGGTAACCCAGACTGCAACAGTGAATACACTCGAACATCTACATTTATGGTAAGTGTACACAACTGTACTATGTTCTTCGTGTTTCACTGTTGCAGTCATTACATTTGGGTAGAATACCAAAGCTATGGATGGGAGGATGGAACTAAACAGCATTAGGAGTGGCTATAAGGCCCTGCAGAACTGCAGTGGCAAAGCCTGCCCTGGATTTGGAGGAGAGGCAAATGATAATGCTTTATGAAGGTATGAACAGAGCTCCATGTAGCAGCCTCTAGAATGTCTTTGGTTGGAACCCCTCTGAGAAAAGCTGCGGAGGTAGAGGCAGCCCTGGTGGAATGAGACCTGATCCCCTTGGGCACAGGTTTACCATGGTGCAAGTAGCAGAAACGAATGCAGTGGCTTATCCGCTTAGTCTGCTTTTATATAGCCTTCCCCTCTGATCCTACAGCAAATGCTACCAGCAGTTGCTCAGACTTTCTTAGAGATTTGGTCCTGTTTAAGTAGAATCTTAGTTGTCTGTGTACATCCAATGAATGCAGAATCCGCTCCCCCTTGTTCTGCGGATTTGGGTAAAATGTTGGCAGGTGAAATGTCTGGTTAAGAGCCACACTGGATACCACCTTAGGCATAAAAGAAGGATTGGGTCCTGAGGGACACCCTGCCCGGGTAAAATGTAATAAAAGGCTCCACAGCCGTGAGAGCCTGTAGTTCTGAAACCCTTCTTGCTGAAGTGACTGCCAAGAGAAAAGCTGTTTTCCAACATAGAAATTTTATATCCGCAGTAGCTGTTGGTTCAAAAGGAGGCAGGGTGAGTTTTTCCAGCACAAAACTGAGGTCCCATGCAGGAGTTGGTGCTCTTCTGGGAGGCCTTACATTTTTGGCCCCTCTAAGATACTGTTTAAGCAGAGGATGAGAAAAGAGGGGAGGCTCTGTGTTGCAATGAGCTGAGATGGCAGAGGCATGGATTTTTATTGATGAAAAAGATAGGCCCTTGTCAAGCATCTCAATCAAATATTGTAAAATCTGAGGAATATTGGGCTTTGCTGTGTCTGTTCCTTGTGCTTGGTTCCAAGCACATATTCTCTTCCATTTATCGGCATAAGATTTTCTAGTACTAGGCCTTCTGGATTCCAAATTGACATCCATCACAGATTTACTGAGAGGTGTTTGAATAATTAAATGATCAGCCATGCTGCAACGTTCAGAGTTTGGAGCTGACTGTGCAGAATTTGATTGTTCCGCTGAGACAGTAGATGAGGTATTTGAGGCAAGTACCAAGGGGGAAGTTGAGACATGTTCCTTAGAAGTGGGTACCAGTGTTGGCGAGGCTAATCCAAAGCAACTAGGATCATTTTTGTTTTTTCCTGTCTGACTTTTAGTAAGACCTTGGAGAGAAGAGGCAGAGGGGGAAAGGCATAGACTGATAGGTTTTTCCAACTGAAGGATAGGGCATCCACTTTCCATGCTTTTTTGTGATGAATTCTTGTGCAAAATTTGCCCAACTGATAATTTTTGGGAGAGGCAAATAGATATATATGTCTGGGCTCCCCCATTTCTGTGTTAACATGCTGAAGATTTGTGGATCCAGTTTCCATTCGTGCAGGTCCATAAGATTTCTGCTTAGGTCGTCTGCCAGAGTATTTTGTTTTCCTGGCAGGAAATGAGCTTAAAGATGTATCTGGTAAATCAAAGCTTTGTTCCACAATGCCATGGCTAGTCTACAAACAGGGTTGGAATGTGTACCCCCCTTTTTATTTATGTACCACATAACCGTGGTGTTGTCCGTCTTTATCAGTAGTTGTCCTGGATGAAGTAAGTCCTTGAAGGCTGTCAGAGCATTCTGAACAGCTAGCATCTCTTCCTGGTTGATATGCAGATGCATTTGTTTTGGGCTCCATTTGTCCTGAATGCATCTCCCCACCAAGTGGGCCCCCCAAGCATAGTCTGATGTGTCTGAGTGAATGACAGTCCCTTGTTTTGGTGACATGTCTCTGCCCACCAAAGAAACTCCTGTTGTAGGCAGGGAATGAGAGGAATCATTGTTTCCAGACTGTGACAATGTTGGCTCCATAAACTTTTTAGGTACCATTGAAGTTTCCTCATATGCAGTCTCGCATATGGAATTAGTAGAATGCAGGATGCCATGAACCCCATAGCCTGCAGAATTTTTCTTGCAGACAACTGGGTTTTTGTTGCCATTTGTTTGAAATATATTGCCAGTTGCCTTTGTTTGTCTGGTGTAAGGTAAGCCATCTGGGCAGTTGTATTCAAGCTTGCACCCAGGAATGTAATTATTTGAGAGGGTACCAGTTGGGATTTCTTTTCATTTATTGTGTACCCTAGGCATGTTGGAAGCCTTTTTACAAATGCTAGATGTTGAAGAAGAGTGTCCTTGTCCTCTGCTTGAATGAGACAGTCATCCAGGTAAGGATACATTTGTATGCTTCTTTGTCTGCAGAATGCAATTACTGTGCCAGGCACTTTGTAAAGACCCTGGGCGCAGTAGATAAGTGAAAGGGCAGGGCAGTGCAGAGAATTGGTAATGTAAAAAACCTGCCTTGAAGCAGAGGTATCTTCTGCATGATTCCCTTATTGGGATATGCAGAGGTATGCCTCTTAAGTCTAGAATCACTAACCAAGCTTTCCTACCCAGCATAGGCAGTAGCTGTTGTAAAGTCAGCATTTTGAATTTTGGAATGTACAGGAACGTGTTCAAAATTGGTAAGTCCAGTATTGGACGCCAAGAATGGTCTTTTCTGGGTACCAGGAAGAGTCTTGAATAAAATCCTTGTCCTTTTTCCTTTGCTGGTACTGGTTGAATAGCCCTCATATACAAGATGGACATAACTTGTTTCTGAGCCTCTGCCCATTGATTTTGTGGCAGATCTGGCCATCCGTTTGGAATTGGCAAAGTATGGAAATGAAATATGTACCCCTGGGATACTATGTTCAATACCCACTTGTCCTGGGTAATTAACTGCCAATTTTGAGCATGAAGTGCTAGTTTTCCTTCCAAGGGGGCTGCCAAAAGATAAGTGCTTGGTGATGGTAAAGGAAAATCATTGAGACTGCTTACTGTAGGGTTGCGCTTTGTTTCCTGCAGATTTGGAGGTGGAGTCACCCCATTGCTTTGACCTGCAAGAACCCTGTGATTGGTATCTGGAGCCTTTTGAACACCTGGATTTGCCTTGAGTGGCTCTGTTGCATATAGGAAAGGACCAATTTTTAGTAGGCCAGTGACTACTAAACCTGGGTGGCTGCACTTACAAGAAATCTTTTACAGTTTGCATAGATTTTAGCACCGTCTTCCATTTTCTTTAAAACCTCTTCTGCCTTATTACCAAACAGAGTATCATACTGCAAGGGCGCATCCAACAATTTAGCTTTAACATGATCAGGCAGATTTTGCTCCTTGAGCCAGGCATGCCTTCTAATCACAGATCCAGTCAGTGCGGCCCTGCAAGAGGCATCCAAGGAATCAAAACCACATTGCAAAGTATGCTTTCCAACCTGTTCTGCTGAATGCAATGATTCCTGTAACTATTTTCCACACAATCAGAAATCAACATAATTTTCTATTTCAGTAAACCCATAACATGCGGTTGACATTTAAGCACATGAAACTGGCAGTTTAAGGTTCTGACTGCAAAGGTAGCAGACGTATAAACCTTCTTTCCCCATCTATCCAGTGCCCTGGAATCTCTATCAGAGGGGGTAGGATTTTTGGCTTTAGAGGCCTTTACACCCTTGGGACCCTGAGAAATAGTCTCTGGATAAGCAGCAGGATTTTTGAATAGAAATTTGCAGGAGTCAGGAACCCTGTAATATCTGTCTGGCTTACTAGGAGCTGGAGGTAGGGAATCAGGAGCCATGCTTGATTCCGAAAATACATCAACAATGTTTAATACAGGAGGTATACCCAAAGGCCTATGCTGAGGAAGAAGGAGGAAATCCCTAAGCCTCTTTTTTGATTTAGAGAAGTCCTGACTCTCCCAGTGAAAATGTTCCCTTAAAGTATGCAAAGTCTCTCCAAAAGAGTAATCCTCAGGAGGAGATGCAGATGGGATGGATTCCTCTGCATCAGAATCCTCATAGGGTGGAATAGACAATTCCTGATCAGAAGAAATGGAAACCTGATCTGAAGATTCATAATCAGTACCTTGCCTAGGCCTCTTAGCAGGGGTTGGGAACCCTTGATCAAGGTAATTAAGTCCTCAGCCAATTTGATCATCTGTTTTTTAGGCATAGGGGCCTGAGCACATGGTTCATGCATCAGTTTTTTAGACATAGAAGATGTTTTTGATCTTGATTTTGAGGCTGGCATCGGTTCAATATAAAAATGTTGAGGCCTGAAAACACCTTCAGAAGCCGATGCCTGCTCAGTGGCTCCGGACCCATCCAGGAGAGAAACATCCGTGGGTTCAATACTCTGAGAATCTCGTGGCATACCGGACTCCAAATGGGTCTCGGTAGAGGCCTGCGACTCAAATGTAGCGGGTATCAGGGGCTGCGAAAGTGCCTCACTGAGTATCGGCGAACCGGCGACTGGTTTAGGAGAAGCTTCGATGTCGGTTTTGGACCTCGACGGTCTGTCTTCTTTGCGTTTTTTGTGAACTCCGGTAGTCGGATTGCTAACCGACGACATTTCACGATAATTAAATCTTGACCCAAAATATTTAGAAGAAAAACTATGCTGTTGCTTAATAGTGCATTGGTTAAATCTAGCACAAAACCGACAGCAAAGCATGTTATATACAGTACAAATGAAAATCCTTATGAGGTATTTGCTTCCCACAAGTAATGCAATTATTAACTTTTACTGACATCGGTAAGGAGCAAGAAAAAGTTTCCCCAACGGGGTACTTAGCTTTATTTTGAAGACTTCGGTTCTGAAACTCGAATGTGAAAATTTCAGGAGTCGGCCGACCGCCACTTGCAAACTGCTTTTGCTTCGGGTACCGTGCGGCAAGAAAGACTGAATAAAATGGCGTCGGCTGCATGTTTTATACCCCTGACGACCTGATGTCATGGAAGAGGAGACAGCAACCAACGCAGGACCCAAGACTTTGTTATTCAGGTCGACTGAGGGCAACCTGCCAGAAGAATACCCAAATGTAATGACTGCAAAGTACAGTTGTGTACCTACCATAGATGTAGATGTTCGAGTGAATTCACTTGAGTCATTACAATTGGGTTATCCTGCTGGCAGGCTACCCGCAGTCGGCCTGAATTCCAAAGTCCTGGTCGACGTCGGTTGCTGTCACCTCCTCCCTGACGTCAGTGTGCCAGGGATATAAAAGATGCAGCCGATGCCATTTTCTTCAGTTTTTCTTGCCCCAGATGTCAGCTGCCCCCTAAGGGTAGGCTATATTATGCCAATAAGCATGTATGCACTAAAGAAAACTTTTCCTTCATCTACAAGCAAATACACCACATAGGTTGTATAGAATAGAGAAGTACAGATAAGTCCCAGCAAAGGAAAGGGGGATGGGGGGTGGGTAACCTGGACTGCAACAGTGAATACACTCGAACATCTACATTTATGGTAGGTACACAACTGTACTATGTTCATCGTGTTTCACTGTTGCAGTCATTACAATTGGGTTGAATCCCAAAGCTTAGGTTGGGAGGCTGGGGCAAATAGGATTAGGAGAGGCTATGAGGCCTTGCAGAACTGCAGTGGCAAAGCCTGCCCTGGATTTAGAATTGAGAGGTAAGTGATGGTGCTTTGTAAAAGTGTGCACTGAACTCCATGTTGCAGCCTCTAAGATGTCTTTGGTTGGTACTCCTCTGAAGAAGGCCGCTGAAGTGGCTGCTGCTCTGGTTGAATGGGGCCTAATGCCCTTAGTTACTGATTTGCCATGCTGTGAATAGCAGAAACGAATGCAGTGGCCTATCCACTTTGAAACAGTCTGCTTTGAGATAGCCTTTCCTTGTGATCCTGCAGCATATGCCACTAGAAGTTGTTCAGTCTTCCTGAAAGCTTTGGTTCTGTGCAAGTAGAAGCGTAGCTGCCTGTGAATGTCCAAAGAATGCAGAAGCCTCTCACCCCTATTCTGTGGGTTTGGATAAAAGGTAGGCAAATGAATTGTTTGATTAAGGGCCACAGTGAACACTACCTTAGGCATAAATGTCGGGTTTGTCCTCAGAGAAACCCTGTCAGGATGGAAAATGATAAAAAGGTTCCACAGCCATGAGTGCCTGTAACTCTGAGACTCATCTTGCAGAGGTTATTGCTAGGAGCAGAGCTGTTTTCCAGGATAAGAATTTTATATCAGCTGTAGAGGCTGGCTCAAAAGGAGGCAGTGTGAGTTTTTCCAAGACATAATTGAGGTCCCATGCAGGTACTGGTGCTCTCCTTGGAGGTCTTATGTTTTTGGCCCCTCTGAGGTACTGCCTTAGTAATGGATGAGAAAAAATAGGTGGTTCTATATTGTAAATGAGCTGAAATGGCAGAGGCATTAATCTTTATTGATGAAAAGTACAGGCCTTTGTCCAGCATCTCAGTTAAGTATCGCAAAATCTGAGGAATATTTGGTACAATCGTGTCAATTCCTTGTGCCTGATTCCAAGCACAGAATCTCTTCCATTTGTCTGCATAGGATTTTCTGGTGCTAGGCCTCCTGGCCTCCAAAATAACATCCATCACCGCTTTAGAGAGAGGTTTGTTTTGTATGGTTACATTATCCGCCATGCTGCCAGATTTAAGATCCTGAGTTGGCTGTGCAGGATCTGACTGTTTTGTTGGGTCAGTAAGTGAGGAATTTGAGGTAATGTCCAGGCTGGGCATTGAGACAAGTTCTTTAGGATTGGGTACCAGTGCTGGCGGGGCCAGTCTGGGGAAATCAATATAATTTTTGGCTTCTCTTGTCTGACCTTTAGGAGTACCTTGGGGAGAAGAGGCAGTGGAGGAAAAGTATATACTGTTAGGTTTTTCCAGCTGAAAGACAGAGCATTCAATTTCCATGCTTGCTTGTGATAAGTCCTTGTGCAGAATCTCTGTAGTTGGGAGGGGAGGCAAATAGGTCTATGTCCGGGCATCCCCAGTTTCTTCTTATCATGCTGAAGACTTGTGGATCCAATTTCCACTCGTGGGGATCCATTAGGTTTCTGCTTAGTTCGTCTGCCAGAGTATTTATCTTTCCTGGCAGGAATTGTGCTTGCAGATGTACTTGGTAAGTCAATGCTGTATCCCACAAAGTCATGGCTAGTCTGCAGAGGGGCTAAGATTGTGTGCCTCCCTGCTTATGTACCACATGACTGTAGTATTGTCCGTCTATCAATAGTTGTCCTGGATGAAGTAGATCCTTGAAGGCTGTCAGGGCATTCTGAACAGCTAGCATCTCTTTTTGATCGATATGTAGATGTATTTGGCTTGTGGACCATGTGCCCTGAATACATCATCTTGCCATATGGGCCCCCCAGGCATAATCTGATGCATCTAGTGTTAATGTCTGCCTGGCTGTGGGTAAAGTGAATGGCTGTCCCTTGTTGTGGTGACAGGCCTTTGCCCACCATCGAAACTCCTGTTAAAGGCAGGCAGAGAATGAGGGTAATTATTGTTTCCAAGCTGTGGCAATGTTGAGTCCAAACACGTTTTAGATACCATTGTAGTTTCCTCACATGCAGTTCTGCATATGGAATTAGCAGAATGCAGGATGCCATGAATCCCAAAGCCTGCAGAATTTTTCTTGCAGATAACTGGGTCTTTGTTGCCAACATTTTGAAATAAGTAGTCAGTTGTCTTTGTCTGGCGTGAGATAAGCCATCTGGGCAGTTGTATATAAGCTTGCACCCTGGAATATTATCTCTTGAGAGGGTACTAGTTTTGATTTATTTTCGTTTACTGTGTACCCTAGGCATGTTAGCAATCTTTTTACAAACGCCAGATGCTGTAGCAGAATGTCCTTGTTCTCTGCTTGAATAAGACAGTTGTCCAAGTAAGGATAAATTTGTATTCCTCTTTGTCTGCAAAATGCAATTACTGGTGCCAGGCATTTTGTGAAGACCCTGGGCGCAGTAGATAAGCCAAAGGGCAGTGCAGAGAATTGGTAGTGCATTGAGCCAGCTATAAATATGAGGTATCTTCTGCATGATTGTCTGATTGGGACATGCAGGTATGCCTCTTTTAGGTCTAAAGTCACAAGCCAAACCTTCTTGCCCAGCATGGGCAGAAGCTGCTGCTAAGTCAACATTTTGAATTTCGGAATATCCAGAAATGTGTTTAGAAGAGACAGGTCCAGTACTGGTCTCCAGGCTTTGTCCTTTCTGGGCACCAAGAACAGTCGAGTAAAATCCTAGTCCCTGCTCTTGTTGTGGTACTCTCTGAATGTCCTCATGTCCATGAGGGGCGAAACTTGTTTTTGTGCCTCTGCCCACTGGTTGTGTGGCAGGTCTGGCATACCGTTTGTTCTTGCCAGGGTGTGAAAGTGGAACCTGTAGCCTTGTGACAATACATTCAAGACCCATTTGTCCTGGGTGATCATGTGCCAACTTTGTGAAAAAAGTGCTAGTTTTCCCTAAAGGAGCTGCCACATGATAAGTGCTTGGTGCTGGTAGGGGGAAGTCATTGAGACTGTTTTCTGTATGGCTGTGATTTATCTTCTCCGCTTTTGGGGGTAGAAGCACCCCATTGTTTAGACCTGTATGAGCCTTGGGGCTGGGATCTGCCTCTGGGGCATCTGTATCTGCCTCTTTGTGGCCTGTCTGACACTGGAAAGGACCAATTCTTTGTAGGCCAGTTCCTGCTAAATCTGGGAGGCTGTACCTGTAAGAAATCCTTGACTGTTTGCATAGATTTAGCTTTGTCCTCCATTTTCTTCAACACCTCTTCTGCTTTAACACCAAACAAGGTATCATGCTGTAATGGAGCATCTAATAATTTTGCTTTAACATGATCAGGCAGATTCTGTTCCTTTAAGCAAGCATGCCTCCTAATGACAGCGGCCCTGCAGTAGGCCTCCACTGAATCAAAACCACATTGCAAAGTATGCTTTCCCACTTGTTCAGCTGCATGCAATAAATCCTGCATTTCTTTGTTTTCTGCACATTCAGAATTTGTCAACATTTTCTGTTTAAGCAGTGACATCGGGTATTGCTGATATTTAAGCATATGAAACTGACAATTTAAGGACCTTACGGCCAAAGTAGCAGAAGTGTAAATCTTTTTCCCCCATCTGTCCAGGGCCCTTGAATCCCTATCAGAGGGGATAGGGTTTTTTGCAGTGGAACCTTGACCCCTTTGGGACCCTGAAAGATAGTTTCTGGGTCAGCAGCAAGGTTTTTATAAAGAAATTTGTGTGAATCAAGAACCCTGTAGTATCTGTCTGGCTTAACAGGAGACAGACCGGACTCTGAAAATACATCATCTACAATGTCTAAAACAGAAGGAATAGCAAGGGGCCTGTGTTGAGGTAATAAAAGGAAATCTGTGAGCCATTTCTTAGATTCTGAGTAATCTTGGCTCTCCCAGTGGAAGTGCTCCCTCATAGTATGCAGGGTCTCCCCAAAAGAATAATCCTCATGAGGAGAGGCTGAAGGGATAGCTTCTTCAGCATCACAATCCTCATAGGAAGGAAGAGAGTATTCCTGTTCAGAAGAGGAATCAGAGGAAATGGAAACCTGATCTGAAGATGCATATTCTGTCTGTTGCCTAGGCCTCTTATCAGGAGGGGGATGGGAACTCCTGATCAAAGTAATTAGGTCTTCGGCCATTTTAAGCATCTGTTTTTTTAGGTATGGAGGCCTGTCCAAGGGAATGTTGTACTTGTTTCTTTGTCTTTAGAGGTGCTTTAGTCTTTGCCTTTGAAGCTGAAGTCGTTTTCACATATAGCTGTGTAGGTCTGAAAACACCCTCAGAAGCCTATGCCTGCTCAGTGGCTCTGGACCCATCTGAGGGAATAGTTTCCAAGGGTCCAATACCTTGAGTTTCCAGCGGCCTAGTCGGCTCTGCGTGGGAGTCGGAAGCGGCCTGTGACTCTGAGGTACCGGGAGTCAGGGGCTGTAAAAGCGCCTCACTGAGAACTGGCAAACCGGCGACTGGCCTAGCAGAAGCCTCGTCGTCAGTTTTGGACCTCGGATGCCTGTCCTTTTCTTTGCACTTTTTATAAACTCCGGTAGTCGGCTGTTCCGACGGCATTATATAATTAAATCTTCTGCCAAAGTAATGAAATGCAAAATCGAACCGACGCTTAATAGTGCGTTGGTTAAATCTAGCACAAAACTGACGACTAGCAATGTCGTGGTCAGGGCCTACGCAAGGAATACAGTAAGAATGAAAATCCTTATGAGGTATTTGCTTCCCACAAGAAATACAATTATTAACTTTTTCTGACATCGGTCTGGAGCAGGAAAAAAGTTTCCCCAACAAGGTACTTAGCTTTAATGAAGACTTCGGAACTGAAATTCGAACTTGAAATTCTCAGGAGTCGGCTGACTGGCACTTGCGAACTGCTTTTGCTTCGGGCACAGCGCGGCAAGAAAGACTGGAGAAAACGGCGTCGGTTGCATCTTTTATACCCCCTGGCTCACTGATGTCAGGGAGGAGGTGACAGCAACCGACGCCGGACCAGGACTTTGGAATTCAGGCCGACTGCGGGTAGCCTGCCAGCAGGATAACCCAATTGTAATGACTGCAACAGTGAAACACGATGAACATCAGTGAAACACGAAGAACATCTGGGAACTGGCTCCTTCCCACTACCTGAACAGTCAGCTCCGCTAACTGTGCAGCTGGGTCAGATACCTTCTTTGAAGCCTTTGGAGTCAAATGGCCTTTCGGCTCCGAACCAGAGACAGAAGTGGAAGAAGAAGGTTTTGGTTTTTCCTGAGGAGCAGAGTCCAAATCCGATTGAAAGGCAGACTTAATAAGGCCCCTTTTCACTAACTTCCTTTTTCTCTCTGCCAGAACCCTGGAACTAAAACCATGGTACACACAACATACTTCTTGAAGGTGGACCTCGCCTAAACAATAAACACAGATGGTGTGACCATCTGTAAGAGACATTTGCTGATTACATTTGGGGCATTTCTTGAAGCCAGACTTCACCTTTTCAGACATGTTAATCCAAGTTCCAAAATATTATTCAGAGCCGCCAAACTTGGCTATTACAATAACCTGTATTTAAACAATCAAAGTTATTTCTAAAAAAAATAAAGCCTAACTTTGGCTATGAAATACAGTAATTAAGCCTGACTGGCTAAGAGAAGAGGTTGCAACTATTTCAACAATCTGTGCTATCGATAAAGAAAATAAAACCTAACATTTGCTATAAAATAATTAAGCCTAACCGGCTAAAGTAATGAGGGGATAGGGTACAAAGATGCCTAAGCAGGCACAAAAACGGTCTAACGCCAATAACGGAAATCGTTTCCACTAACTTTCTTTGTAAATTCCTCACAAAAACGGGGAAAGTAAAGTAAATACAAACCTACCTTTGGCTAAGGGGGGAAAAAAGTCTTCTCAATAAAAGAGGAAGAAGAAACCAATAAGAAAAACTTTACTTAACTGACTACAAAAACAGCCTGAGCTGAAGGAATACGCTCAATCTGTTGCGGCAGCAAACTAGATCTGAGGGAAGTACAGGAGCATCATGGGATAGGGTTTTGGCCTCAAGCTGTTTGAAGACCTCGAGCTTTGCAATTTGGCTGACTCGGAGCGAAGGGATTGGCAACGAACCCATCAGTAAGAATGAAGGCGAGATTGAACCACTTCACATCAAACAAATCGAATAATAAAAAAGAAAGTGACTTTAAAAAAAAAAAAGAAAGAAAGAAAAAGAGAGAGAGGAGAGAGAGAGATACCAATGATGGTATAAGCAATTAAAAAAGTGTAAAAAGAAAAAATAGAGTACAAGCAATACTAACTATGGTAAGAAAGAAAGTACAGTTTTGTACCTACCATAAATGTAGATGTCCGATAGGTATGCATCTGCAGTCCTAACATATGGGTTGTCCTGCCTCAGGCAGCCCTTCGGTCTGCCGGATTATAAAGTCTGGGTCTGGCCTCGGCTGATGTCGCACTTCACCCGACGTCATAGCTGCTGTGGTATAAAGGCATCAGCCGACGCCATTTTCCTCAGTGTTTCTTGCCCCAGATGCCAGGTGCCCCCTCTAGGAAGGCTAAATTTGGATAAATGCAAATAACTCCAAACAGTAGAGAGCCAAAAAAAAAAAAAAAAAAAAAATATATATATATATAGATATAGATATATATATATATATATATATATAGATATATATATATAGATATATACATATATACAAAACAAATACACCATAATAAATTCCCCCAGCTAGCTAAAAGAGGGGTAAGTACCCTAGGAATACCACAGAGGGGAAGGAGGGTGGGTAATCCTGACTGCAGATGCATACCTATCGGACATCTACATTTATGGTAGGTACAAAACTGTACTATGTCCTTCAAGGATGCATCTGCAGTCCTAACATATGGGTAGAATACCATAGCCAAACTGGGGGAGGAGGCACTAAGATAAAGATGGTGTAGTCAAGATCCCTTGCAACACAGCAGTTGCAAAACCTGCTCGGGATCTGGAGTATAAAGGAAGATTATAATGCTTGGCAAATGTATGCACGGAGCTCCAAGTAGCAGCTTCTAAAATGTCTTTGGTAGCCGCCACTCGTAGGAAAGCTGTAGTGGTGGCTGTAGCTCTTGTGGAATGAGGTCTGATATTTTCAGGAGTTGTCTTTCCATGAAAAGAGTAGCAAAATCGAATGCAATTTCCTATCCATTTTGAGATTGTCTGTTTTGAAATTGCTTTTCCTTGCATTCCTGTTGCATATGCTACCAGAAGCTGGTCAGTTTTTCTGTTGGTCTTAGTTCTGTCCAGATAGTAGCATAATTGTCTGTGCACATCCAAGGTATGTAGCAGTCTTTCCCCCCTGTTCTGTGGGTTGGGGAAAAATGTAGGTAAATGAATCGCTTGGTTCAATGATACTCTGGAGACCACTTTTGGCATAAAGGTAGGGTTAGTTCTCAGAGACACTCTATCCTGATGGAAGATAAGGAAGGGCTGTGCTGCCATTAATGCCTGTAATTCAGATACCCTTCTTGCTGAAGTGATTGCTAGCAGGAAAGCAGTTTTCCAAGACAAGAACTGTAAATCTGCTGTTGCTGCTGGTTCAGAAGGGGGAAGTGTTAACTTTTCCAGCACAAAGTTGAGATCCCATGCAGGTAAAGGTGGTTTCCTTGGAGGCTTTACATTTTTGATTCCTCTCAAGAACTGCCTGAGTAGAGGATGAGAGAAGACAGGAGGATCCATGTTGTATTCTGCTGAAATTGCTGATGCATGAATCTTAATGGAGGAGTAGGACAGGCCATTGTGGAACAGTTCTGCTAAGTATTCCAGGATGTGTGCTATGTTTGCCAGTGAGACATTTTCTCCCTTTGCTGCACTCCAAATGAGGTATCTTTTCCATTTGGCTGAATAAGTCTTCCTTGTGGAGGGTCTTCGAGCCTCCAGGATAATGTCCTTAACCCTCTGAGATAAATCTGGGTTATTTTGTTTTATGCAATATTCCAAGCAGCTAGCTGCAGTGTTTTCAAGTTTGGATGTAGGATCTTGTAGTTGTTCTGTGTTAGAAGTAAGGGACATAGAGGTAGAGGCCATGCGTGTGTCTGAGACATGCTTCTCAGTAGCGGGTACCAATGTTGCCTCGGCCAGTCTGGAGCTATCAGGATTACCCTTGGCTGATCCTCTTTGATCTTCAGTAGGACATTGTACATCAAAGGAAGAGGTGGGAATGCATATGCTGTCAGGTTTTTCCAGCTGAAGGAAAGGGAGTCCACCCTCCAAGCAAGTGGGTGGTATGCTCTTGTGCAGAATTTCTTCAATTGGTGGTTGTGTGGGGAGGCGAACAGGTCTATCTCTGGTAGTCCCCATTTCTTTGTTATGGTTTTGAAGATATCTGGATGCAGCATCCATTCGTGAGCATCCGTGGTAGTTCTGCTTAAGGTGTCTGCTAGTGAATTTTCTTTTCCTGGTACAAATCTGGCCTGGAGTTGAATGTTGAGATTCAGGGCCACATTCCACAGGTCCATTGCCATCTGGCATAGAGGATATGAGTGTGTACCTCCCTGTTTGTTGATGTACCACATGACTGTGGTATTGTCCGTCCTTATCAGCAGGTGACCTTGTTGAAGGAATGGTCTGAATGCCTGGATTGCATGTTTCACTGCCAGCATCTCCTTTTGATTTATGTGTAGATTCAGCTGGTCTTGGGTCCATAGGCCTTGTATACACTTGTCCACCATGTGTGCCCCCCAGCCTAGGTCTGAGGCGTCCGTGGTGATGGTCTGGCTTGGATGAGGTTTGTGGAAAGGCAATCCTCTGTTCAACTGACAGGCCTGAGCCCACCACAGGAATTCTTGCTTCAGGCATGGAATTATTGGAATCTGGGCTTCTAGACTGTGCTTGTGTTGAGACCATACATTCCTTAGGTACCATTGCAACTTTCTCATATGCAGCCTGGCATGCGGAATCAATATTATGCAGGATGCCATGTAACCCAGGGCTTGCAGGACTTTCCTTGCAGTAAGCTGAGTTTGTGTTGTTAATGTCATGAAATAGACTGGTAGTTGCTTTTGTTTTTCTTCTGTGAGAAAAGCCATCTGAGCTGATGTATCCAGTTCTGCACCCAAGAATGTTATCCTTTGGGATGGTACTAGTCTTGACTTTTGCATGTTGACTGTGTATCCCAAGGCTTGCAACAGTTGTATGACCTTTTCCAAATCTTTTGTTAATTTTGCCTTGTTGTCCGCTTGTATTAGGCAGTCGTCCAGGTATGGGTAAATTTGAATTCCCTGAAGCCTGCAATGAGCAATTACTGATGCCAGGCATTTCGTGAATACTCTGGGTGCAGTAGATAAGCCAAAGGGCAATGCTGAGAATTGATAATGCTCTGATCCTGCAAGAAATCTGAGGTGTCTTCTGCAATCTGGTCGTATAGGGACGTGCAGGTATGCCTCCTTGAGATCTAGAGTCACCAGCCAAGACTCCTTGCCCAGCATGGGAAGAAGTTGCTGGAGGGTCAGCATTTTGAATTTTGGAACAATGAGGTATGTGTTCAGAGCGGACAAGTCGAGAATAGGTCTCCATTGATTTTCTTTTCTTGGTACAAGGAAAAGCCTGGAGTAAAATCCTTGGCCTTGTTCCATAGGCGGTACCTTTTCTATAGCTCTCATCCTTAGTAAGTTGTTGATTTGTCTTAGAGCGTCTGTTTTTTGGCTTGGTGGTAGGTTTGGCATTCCTCTCTTTTTGGTAGAGTGTGGAAGTGAAACCTGTAGCCTTTGTCTATTGTTTGTAAAGTCCATTTGTCTCCTGTAATGTAATGCCAGTTGTCGCAAAATAAGGCTAGTTTTCCGCCCAAGGGTGCTTCCAGTTGTTCCCTGGTAGGCGGAATCAGAGCCAAGTCATTGTGTTTGTCCTGTGGAAGTGGTTGTAGTTGAATCTGTGGCAGTACTTCTCTGGTTGGTAGGCTGCCACTGACGTCCCCTGTAGGCACCCCTGGATTGACCTCTGCCTCTTGGGCGTCTATTTCTGCCTCTCTGTGCTCTGGAGGTGTCTGGAAAGGACCAATTCTTCGAAGGCCAATTTCTGCTAAACCTCGGAGGTTGGACCTGTAAGAAATCCTCGACTGTTTGGACAGATTTTGCTTTTTCTTCCACCTTCTTTAGAACCTCCTGTGCAGGGGAGCCAAACAAACTTTGTTTCTCCATAGGAGCATCTAGGAGTTTTGACTTAACATGGTCTGGTAAGGATTGTTCTTTTAACCAGGCATGCCTTCGAATCACTGTTCCAGTCATAGCTGATCTAAAGGAAGCCTCCAGTGCATCATAGCCACATTTTAAGAAATGGTTAGTGACCTGCTGAGAGTTATGTACCAAATCCTGAAGGGACTTGCGGTCTATAGGTTCAGGAGAGGACAGTTTTTTATTTAGCTGGTCTAACAAAAATTCCTGGTACTGAATCATGTGAAATTGACAGTTTAAGGCCCTGGCCGAAAGAGTAGCAGAAGTATAAACCTTTTTACCGTATCTCTCTAATGCTCTAGATTCCCTTTCAGAGGGGAGAGGGTTTTTGGCAGCGGCAGCTGCCACAGCTTTAGGGCCCTGTGAAATGGTTTCAGGATCTGCAACGGGAGCCTTATACAAATGGTAGTGTGTGTGCGGGACCCTGTAATATCTGTCAGGCTTGGCAGGGGCTGGAGGAAGAGAATCAGGGGCAGTACAGGCATCATTATATGCATCATCAACAACTGTTAGTACTGGAGGAATGGCTAAAGGCCTATGCTGTGGTAAGTGTAAAAAAGTCCTTAGCCTTTTCCTTGAATCTGAAAAATCCTGGCCCTGCCATTGAAAGTGTTCCCTCATAGCATGTAAGGTTTCCCCAAAAGAAAATTCTTCAGGAGGAGAAGCAGAAGGAATGGAGTCTTCTGCATCAGAATCCTCATAAGGAGAATATGGGCCTTCCTGAGGGTCTGAAATATCTGAGTCATCCGAGGAATAGTCTGTAGAAACAGGTTCCGGGGGTTCAGTCCTAGGCCTCTTATCTAGAGGGGGTTGAGAGGCCCTGTCTGGGTGAGGTTGGGATCCCCTGATCAAAGAAATGAGATCCTCAGTCAGGCTGAGCATTTGGAAACTAGAGGTAGCCCTGGAAAAAGCCTTGATAGACATAGATGCAGGGGGTCTAGCAGTCCCACGTGCAGGGGTAGATATGTCTAAAGGAATAGTATCTGACAAATCCTGGGTGTCTGCTTCTATAGGGGTAATTTCAGTAGCAGATTCAGCCATGCTCTGTGAGGCCTCGGCTATCGGAGGCATGCTTTCGGCCGAAGGAAGAACCGAGGACTCTGTTTCAGCTGAAACCGAGACACTCGCAGTTGGCCTAACCGTGGTTTCAGCCGAAACCGCGGACCGCGAGTGTCGGTCCTTTTCCTTGCACTTTTTAGCTAATTGTGTAGTCGGAGTCTCCGACGGCATTTTGTATGCAAAAGTGGGACCAAAAAACTCCTCTGCAAACTCCGACCGACGTCTAAGCGTCTGTCGGTTGAAGGAAGCACAGGCTAGACAAGCTGATACGTCGTGGTCTGGGCCTAAACAAGGAAGGCAGTAAGAGTGGAAATCCTTATGAGGTATTTGTTTCCCACAAGTTAAACAATTATTTACTTTGTCTGACATCGGCTGAGGCAAGAAAGAGTCCCCAACGGGGTACTTAGCTTTTTAGAAGTCTTCGGTAGTAGAAATCTCTGGATATGACCGACCGGCACTTGCAAACAGCTTCTGCTTCGGGCACCGCGCGGCAAGAAAGACTGAGGAAAATGGCGTCGGCTGATGCCTTTATACCACAGCAGCTATGATGTCGGGTGAAGTGCGACATCAGCCGAGACCAGACCCAGACTTTGGAATCCGGCCGACCGAAGGGCTGCCTGAGGCAGGACAACCCATATGTTAGGACTGCAGATGCATCCTTGAAGGACATCTACAGGTAGTGTAATAAAAGGGAGGATTAAGTATTAATAAAGTTTGAAAAGGGAATAATACTTATAGGTTGATACTAGGCTATCTGCCCTAGGGTATTTATAAGCCTAGCCAGAGTGTGTTTGGCTTTCGCCACCCTTTTAGATTAGTTGACTGTGCCTCTGTATAGTAGGTCACAGAAGGTAGCCCTTTTAAGGTTAGTTTACTGTACCTCTGTCAAGCAGGGACACAGAAGAGATCCCAGGGGTAAACTTACGATCTCCCATCCATTCGTCAAGATTTCTCTTGAAGACAGTCAGTGAGGGGCTCTGCCTAACATGGATTGGGATTTTGTTCCAGAGTGAGGGGAGCCTCTGGGATATGAATCTGTCCCTCCAGCATGTCCAATTTATTTCTGTGCTGAGGTTCAAGTCCCTGAAGCGTGTAGCTCTAAGGGATATGGATTTCCTGAGGTGAAGCATGTCCATTAATTCTGGGTTGGACATGGCCTTATACGTCAGACACAGATTGCCTCTGAGTAGGTGGTACGCAACTGAGTAGAGCTGGAGTTTCTTTAGCCGAACTGCATACGGCATCTGTTTGAGCCCCTTGATCCTCTTGGTGAGATACTTTTGGGGTCTTTCCAGTTGCTGCAGGTGTCGGGTAAGGTACATCCCAAATGGGGCATTGTATTCAATTATGGGCCTGATGAGTAGAGGGGCACAATGACCTCTCTTGATCTAGATGTGAACCCTTTCGTGATAAGGTGGGCTATATAGAAGGTCTTTCTAACCACTTTGGCAATGTGATTGTCAAAGGAGAGATTGCTATCTACTTGGGTCCCCAAGTCCCTAATTACTTCTTCCTACTTAATGGATTACCACCTATGTGGTCATTTGTGGGCACTTTGTTTTTCCCCAAAGGTGATGACTATGCACTTTTTGGCATTTAGCTTTAGGCCATGGCTCTGGCACCAGTTATCCGTCTCTGTGAGACCCTTTTGGAGGATGCTTGTGGCTTGTGTCAGCTGGAGAGTCGATTACGGCACCCAGTTTGCAGTCATCTGAAAACTTGGTCAGCCATAGTCAACCAGTGTTAGCCTGTACCTCGGAGAAATATATACCGAAGAAGAGAGGTCCCAGGACTGAGCCATGTAGGACGCCACTTGTAACTGGTTTAGAGTCTGACATGGAATCTGCTATTCTGACCATGTGGGTTCTATCCCTGAGCCAGTTTGCAACCCATCTTGTGACATAGGGGTTGATATTTAAGCTGGTGAGCTTATTTATGATGCCCAAGTGGGGTATTGTGTCGAAGGCTTTTGTGAGGTCCAGGTAGGCTGTGCGGACTACCTTCCCTTCATCTATGGCTTTAGTAACTGTTTCAAAGAAGTCGACCAGGTTCAAGAGGCAAGATCTGCCCTTAACAAAGCCGAATTGGGTAGGATCCAGTGTCTGGAGGTTCCCAATGTCTTTGTTTATGATTTCCATGATGATACGCTCCATAGCTTTGCAGGCAAGGCTAGTCAGGCTTATAGGGCGATAGTTTCCAGGACCACTGTTGCTGTATGCCATTCTTTGGGTACATATCCTGTAGTAAGGCTGAGATTGAACAGTGACTTTATAAGAGGGTTTAGTTCTTCTTGGAGCTCGTGTAAGACGCAGCCCGGGACACCGTCTGGTCCCATTGATGCTGTGTTTTTTGCTTTGGAGAGGGCAGCTCTCAC
This sequence comes from Protopterus annectens, assembly GCF_019279795.1. Taxonomy (NCBI): domain Eukaryota; kingdom Metazoa; phylum Chordata; order Ceratodontiformes; family Protopteridae; genus Protopterus; species Protopterus annectens. The sequence goes on from NC_056737.1 coordinate 761,030,336, forward strand.
CTGTGCATCTGTGATCTCAGGAAGGCTACACTCTGTTGGGATAGACATTTGCTCTTTGGGGGGGGGGGGGTTCACCGAACCTTTCTGCCAGGATGTTGGCAATGTCTGTGGGTTCAGTGTATTTTTTGTCATTTTGCACTAACTCAGAGCATATCTGGGAGTTGCCTCCCAGGTTTCTGACATAACTAAAGAAGGCCTTGTGATTATCTTTAGTGTCTTGTGCAAATTTTCTTTTGAAGCTGGCCTTAGATGATTTTATGAGGGATCATAGTTTCTTGCTAGTACTGATCAGAGATGCATTCCCTTTATGGGATGTTGCTCTATCATGTAGTAGCTTTCTCCTTCTGTTGTATAGCTTATTTATGGCCGGGGTCCACCAGACAGGTCTCCTGCCTTTGGAGGAGTGAGTCTTGGTTTTATTTAGGATAGCATGCTCCATGCATTCCTGTAGGTGTCCATAGAATGCTTTTGTAAAGGATTCTGCATTTTGGGCCGTATTTTCCACTGGCCCGGGGGCTTTGAAGAATTCCACCTCGGTTTTGAGAAGTGTGAAGTTTGCTTTTGAGAAGTTCTTCACCGTGGTTTCCTTGGCTAGGGGTGGGGACGGAATATGGATGTCCAGTGAGATTTGTTTATGGTCTGATCTTACCAATGAGGGGTATACCTCTGGTGTGGAACATAGAGACCCCATGTTGGCGATGACCAGATCCAATATGTTTTTCCCTCTTGTGGGAGTGGTGGCCAGTTGCTCCATAGCATTTGAGTTTATAAATTCTAGGAACCGTTGGGCGAGAGTGTTTGGGCTTGAGTAGTTTTCCCAATCAATGTTTGGGTAGTTGAAGTCACCCAATATAATGGTGTTTGGAGAGACCTTCATATTCTCCAGTGTTCTCAGGAAAGCAGAGTGAGGTTCCTGTGTTTGGGAGGGTGGTCTGTAGCAGGCTACAAACTGAAAACCAGTTTTGCCCACTATTAGTTGCACATGGATGGTCTCCGATGCTTCGTGCAGTGCCACTAACCTGGAGGTGTGGGTATCTTTGATAAATATGGATACTCCCCCTCCTTTTGTGGTTCGGTCTGAGTTTTGGGGCCGGAACGCATGGTATGAAGTATAACCTGTTAGTGCTGGGGTGCTCTCGGGAGCCTTGAACCAGGTTTCTGTTACTGCACATATATCGATGTTCTCCATACTGAGGAGAGTCTCGAGTGCGTGCATCTTGAGGTTTAGACTTCTGCCGTTGAGCAGCATTACCCTTAGTTTTTTTTTTTCTTTGTGTTGTCTATGGAGGTGGGTTTGTCTTTTGTGCCTTGCCTAAAAAAGGCACTATGGGGGAGGCAAGAGAATTTGCCAGTATTCGAAAACCCAGGGGTGACAAGTGAAAGCCGTCCCTAGCCAAGCAACGTGGCTTGTCAAGCATGTCACCCAGGCTGACAGACACTGGATCCCCTTTGAATGACATCAATACTTTAGCCAATTGTTAAAATTGACAATTTTGTCTTTATACTGTGGCATCATTCTTGGTGAGGGTAAGATGCTACTCAAGGTCAGGGTCATGCCGGCCTGGGCTACATGATCAAAGAGCTCCTCTACGTCTTTTTTCATGTAGTCCAGGGAGGTACATCTCAGGTCATTCACACAAGCATGGACAATGACGGAGTCATATTTGTACTTGCTTTGGAGTGACCTGAGTGCTTGTGTTATGTGGCAGATCCTGGCACCCGACAGGCAGCTTACAGTGACCCTCTCCTTGTTCAGCCTGGTGAGTGGGACGTCAGTGTGCCTGACAATAGTCACCTATTACAAGTGTATTAGGTGTGTTGTTTAGCCTTAAGGGCTGTGACTGTGTGGCACGCTGACTTTGTGAGCTATGTGCTACGTGGGTATTGTTTCGTGGTAGGGGTTGCTTGGATGTCTGCTTTGGAGGTCTCTGCTGCTTAGGCAGATTTTTATTTAGAGCCTCTGAGTATGTTTTTGTGTGTTTATGTGTTTGGTTTGCTGATCTATGAGAGACTGGATTTGTGATGTGTGTGGTTACCTTCTCCTCCTGACAGGCTGTTCCAGTACTGGGTTTAAAGAGCTTAGCCTCCAGTTTGGCTATATAGTTGCATCTCTCACATATATTTGAGCTTGTTGGGAGGAGGAGAGGGTGGTCTGTATACATAAGGCAGTTGTAACATTGCCTCAAGATTCCCAGATTCACCAGCTGGACTGGAGAGTAAACCTGGAACTGACCTTTGGACATGCCTGAATAATATAGGGAGCTACTTACTGACTGATCAGAAAGAACCAATAGGGAGCAAGTGCTTAAAAGGATTATAAGTGGATGTAGTGCTTAAGTTTATTTGTGTTTAACTATGAGATTACTTATATGAGCAAGTGCAGGGCTTTAGAATGAAAATAGAGTGCTTATTTTGAGATTTAGAGCAGTTCTAAGGGAAAAAGTGAAGCGCAGACTTTGTGGGTCCGGGAATACTTTAAACCTGTTTAAGCGGCGCTGCCCGACGCTGCTCTGTGCGCAAGACCGTGCAAAAAGACAGTTGCAGGGTTTAAGAGAAAGAGATCAAGGAGTTTGAAATTGACCCAAAATGGCCAATAAAACTACAGCTTCTAGGCAGTAACCACTCCTACAGAGACAGGCAGGCTGCTCAGTGTTGACCTCTGCCACTGATGAACACAGAGACTTCCCTTTAGCCCAAGCAAGCACTTGCCTCCAAGAAACTTACAAACAGTTCAGAACAGCAAATCTGTAACTGAACTTTAAATTTCAGAAAGTGGGAAAAAAGCAAGATTTTATTTGTTTTGTTTTTTTTTTGTTGTTGTTTTAGTTTAAAGGTAGCAGAGATACATAAGTAGCAAACTAGTCAGAACAGTGCAATAAATGACCCCACACTTGAGTACTAGGCCAGAGTCAGGTAAAATGCAATTTTAAGAAAAAACACGATTTTAAATTAGGTGCAACACAGGAAATGCAGTAAACAGGCTCTAGATGTGTTCTAAATACTGTTTCTAATACAGATATCAACTTTAGCAAGTCAGAAAACGCCGAAAAGTAGGAAGCAAAGCAGTAATTTTAAACAAAAAAATCAGAAGAAAATACTTAAAATCTCAAAAGTGGCTCCTTTCTTCTTCTCAGCGTTTTCTCCCCTTGGTAGGTGCTTCAGCAACAACTATCAAGCCTGGAAAGATGCCAAAACAATGAGGCAAGCAGGGTTTTAAGAGAGAGAGAGATCAAGGAGTTTGGAATTTACCCAAAATGGCCAATAAAACTACAGCTTCTAGGCAGTAACCACTCCTACAGGGACAGGCAGGCTGCTCAGTGTTAACCACTGCCACTGGTGAACACAGAGACTTCCCTTTACCCAAGCAAACTTTAAATGAATTGCTTGAGAGCTCAACATGACCAAGTATAATAGCGAAACAGGCAAACAAGATCTGAGGTATGTTAGGGGTTGGTGTATTATGGGTAAAGGAGGAGCCTGAGAGCTTTTGGCGGCCACGGGCTAAAATAATGGCTGAGTCGGATCCGAACCCAACAGTTGAAGACAGAATGGCAATTGACAACATCAGATCTAATACTTTGTCATTTGCATCTGATAGTCAATAGGTCTAAATGCAAGGGTGCAGAAGGTGTAGACCTTCTTTCCCCATCTATCCATAGCCCTACTATCCTTGTCTGTGGGAAGGGCATTAGCAATGGGGAGAAGTTTATAAGGCTTATCCAGGGAAAGAGCTACAGCAGCAGTGTCTGCACAGGGTTCTTATATAGGTATTCAAGGTCATCAGGCAACCTTGAAGAATTGGTCCTAGTAAGCATCCATTACTGGAGTGACTGGTGTTCTCATTTCCAGAAAATTATAGTATCTCTTTTGAGCATCCGAGATTTGTTTTGATTGCCATTCAAAATGTCTCATGTTCTGAATTGTTTCCCCATAAAAGGCCTCT